>NW_024537056.1:0-7661 GCF_016097555.1 Gigantopelta aegis | reverse complement strand
ATTTACTCATTTACCATTAAAAAGAAATTGACAAAAATCAAATTGAGCAGTCGTAAAACATTATCATCATCATCATACTTAAACCCCCCTGGTACAAAAAAAGTCAATTATACAGGGATAAATGTTAAAGTGATGATATTGAGCATGATCTTAAGACATGAACAGTGGTGTGTTCACCAATTTTTTTAAGTGTCCCTGGATGGTGTTACCATTGAGTACCTTGGGATAAGTCATAAGATCTAATGGTATAATGTCATCAGCCGTGGACACTTGATAACAGTGACTATCCTGGACAGTCTTAAAAACATGGACTCATACATTACCCCATTTGCAGAGTATCCCTGGATGGAATAAGTTATACTGACCTAGCCTTAGACACACTGTCATGTAATGTATACCCCACCTGTTAAAGTATGTCAAGATATAAATGTTACCAATAGACAAACACACCTCATACATATGCCACTAATCAAAATATATCAGATTGGAGAGGTTGTACATCAACAGTTTTCATAAACCACAATGGTCATATCTATTGCAGGCAGGCCTAAATTATTCATTATTATATTTATCAAACATAACTATGGAGGACATTCCGGTTGACTAATAAAGGACACGGACATAAATGGATCAATATGCCAATAGAATTTATATAGCCTGTTAGATAAAGAAACGGTGTAAAGAGAAAAGATACTTTTCTGCAATCTCTTGAACAAAATCTTTTGTTTGTTTTGTGAGCCTTATATAAAATTTATCTGCAAATTTTAAATCTTTAGAGGAGTTTTTGTAACCTTTCAGATGCCGTACTTTTTATAGAGAGCTTTTAATGGTCTTATCTCACTTATTTTCCAAGTTTCAGTAAATCTACATATGATAACCATATAATTATATTATTTACTCTTGTTGCAGCAACAGTTTATATTCTGTTTCCTGTCCAACAAGTTTCATTCAGACTTCCGGTTTCCTGTCAATGTCTGCCTTATTGTCAGATTATTGTTTCTTAGTAAAAGTATAGCCCAACAGAGTTTCCACTACTCTAAGTTGCAAAGAATGTGTGATAGTACAGCCAGTAACCGCCACTACACCACTAACTGACGAAAGAGATCTGTCAACTAAAGAACAGTATCATGAAGTAAAACAGAATTCAAATCACATATACAAGACCCTAAATCAAGCCATAATAACAATTTATGCAGCTTCAGAATTTTTTTAAGATCACAGCCTAGGCTTTCTTCTTTTGAATACTTAGGATGCTACCCAATGCAGAATATAACCTGTTCTTATCAGTATCAGCAAGTATCAAAACCCGCTGCAGCTAGAAATACCTATAACAGTAGTTTCCCCCCCCCCCAGGTCAGTCATTTCATAAGTAAGACACTTGGTATCATAGCATCCAACTACACAGACACCATATTTCATCCTGGCTAGCCATCTCAACATTACATTGTGTTTGGTCATTACATCCATTGGAACAAACCTCTCCAATTATGAGTAGTCCTTCCTTTAAAAAGTAAAAGATATTCGAAAATGCTCCATCCTTGAACAAGAGATCAGAACAATTTCTTTCTTGTCTACAGCAAGTGAAGATGACAATGTACAGGAAAACAAAAGGTCAGTTGACCACCATCCCTAACAGTACATAGATGTCATTCTTTCAAAGTACAATCTCACATAAATACAAGAGTTTCACATGAAAGTCCTTGTGATACATCAAGTGATGAAAGTGAAGACATTGACAAAGAAAAACAGTTAGGACATAATGGACATGATGCCAGTTTTATATAGTCATCATATTATTGATTTATTTGAAGCTGTTTGTTGTTTTTGTGCATTTAATATATCTGTTATGTAAATATTTATAATAATATTGTATACTGTTTTAACAATATTTAAAATAAAAGAATATGTATTGATTTAGCATAAAAATAAACTCAAATGAGTAGACTTGATGCAGTTCATTATAGCCTACTGTTTTAAAATGTTTTAATATTCCAGCAGGACATTCCTAGTATTAAATATTAGCACAGTGTTCCAGCTTATGAGGATAAGAACTATACAAATCATTCAGCGTACATCTGGGTGATATATAATCATGATAGTTTCTCTAACTAACTTTCGCTTGACTTTGATGTAGGAGTAAGTCACACCACATTAACACTGAAGTCACATGGTATAATATGAAATTTCTAAAAAAATAGAGTGATCATACTATTTCAAAACATCATTACAGAAATATCTTAAATAGAAGCAATAGAATCATCCAAAGCTTCAAAGACTGTAGTTTTTAATCGACGCACAACAGTACATGAATTGTACAAACAAAAGTAGAGAAATAGCAACTATATACTCTCTACCTGAACTTGTGCTGATCTGCTTAATGCAGAATCTTCATTAATTGTTGACATGAGTTGTTTAATGTAGTCCTTTACCAGGTCATCCGTTCTAGCTTCAGAAAACTGAAAGAGAAAACATTCTCTAACCCTCTTAATCTAATTTTTTTATATATATACCAGGAATAAGGAAAGTTCATTAAGTGATGTATTTATTAATGAGGGGACACATATGGGACTTATGACGACATTATATAATAATCTAACTTGTATATCTCCGGATAGTGGTAGATCACTTACATATACTAACTTGACAAAATTCATACGATATAAATTCTCATTGTGAGTATAGGTTAAGTATACCACCACACTCATATAATAATAAATCACAATAGAATGCAAATAACAATTGGGATTTTTTGGATTAGACTTTCCTAACTAGCTAGCATTCTAGTTTTTCAAAAATTTGGAGATCTAGGGGGGTTTTGGGGGGGGGGGGGGGGTGGGGACATAAAAAGTATTTTTGAAGGTGTACTCACTAGGATCATTTCTAAACAGACTTATAACTCTGAGTTAGTGGTCATTTTCCATGTGAACAAGAGAGTACCGCAAATTGAACCAAAACGACATAGGGTAGCTAATGCATTGATATCTCATAATTATTATGATGTTTAATTAAACCTGATAATTACCTGTTGTGGCATGGATCCAATTTCATTGCAACACACCTTCAGCAAGGGAATCTAATTCTTCAGATAGGATTGCCAAGGTATCAAACTATAAAAGATTTAAAACAATGATAATCAACAAATGAACAAGACATAACGAACATATTTACTTTTTATTAGAGAGCAACAATTACCTTACATTTGATGGTTACAAACATAGTGAGGTACCGTGATCATCTCCTATAACAAACACATACTTAGAGTCGCATCATTCTTTAACATATGCTGGAAAAAGACATAAATAATACAATAGAAGACAACAATAATATAATAGAAGACAACAATAATAGAACATTGTATTCGTGGGGTGGATAATTGTCTTCATGTTGCAATAAACATACAGTATCTTTCTATTATACTTACATTTTCAATAGGTACTGGTGCAATATTTTTCTCCTGCTTAGTAATATCAGATCCTTAGATCGTCCAGTGGATATGAAAAAATCCTATGTAATGTAGTATCATGAAATGAGTCATTAAAAACTAATGAATACTTAAAGTTTTCTATTATAGTGTAGCACTACATGCAAATTAGCAAGTCACAAAAAAATGAATTTGAATTTTGCTATCTAATCGGTCAGTTATAGGTCACGTATCATCCCATAAAAGTGTAATCATGGATACAGATCACCCTAATTTTAATGTCCACTGGATTTGTGCTTTGATCTTCAAGGGTAGAGACTACTGGAGACACATTAAAAACTAGTTTCTAGATAGTTAAAACCTTGCATTTGGCTATTTCATTGTCACTAACGCTCAGAAGGATGAAAATCTCAAAATTCCCTGTAATACCCTCCCATGCCACTAGGGCAACATCACATTTGGTAGATTATATTTTTTGCTAAGCAAATCCATAGTAACTTTATTGAAATACCATCATCCTCCATACTTCAATATCTTCCTGTGTGAAACCAACTCTTCTTCATCAATACAACTTTGGATTTCTCTTCATCATTAAGATATCCCATAAAACACATGACGTCCACGAAGACATATTTCTCCGTCGACCATTTGGTCCAGGGACTATCAATTCTAACTCACTACCCATAGAGGATATCCAATAGAAGTCTGTTTAAATTTATCGAGGAGAATGTAAACAAATAATATTTACCTACAACTATTTTTTTCACAACATGACACCAGGTATAAATGTGTTAGTAACAATAGTCCAACTATTAATCCAGGGCTTCATACACAACTTGGCTGCTGATTGATCACATGTCAGTAAATCCAATAATTGTTTAACTAGACCTAAATACTTCATACAGATGTATGTCTAGTTTTGTTATTCTGAGGAAATCTATACTAAATTAATATCTCAACATGAACAGAGTATAAATGTGTCAGCAACAATAGTCACTATACTTCAGAGCTCATTCAACTTGCTGCTGATTGATTTACATGTTAGGCACTCCAATGATTGTTTACACTAGAGGTAACATACATCATATAGATTTATGTCTAGTAGTTCTTGTATTACTTCATTCTATTGGCCAGATTCAACTTTTGAAATCACCAAACTAATTTACCAAAATACTGTAAACTGGTAACAAATAATGTAATCAACAATCTTACGTACAAGCAATACTGTGTTTTTATTAGCTCTAAAAAAACAGCAATGACAGTGTGGAGATATTTTGACATTTTGCTTAAGAGTGTTGGGGAAATTCACTTTTATAACCATTGTCTATATAACAAAACAAACAGACATACAAAAAAGCATCACAACTGCTGTAATCTACTTTTATAAAACACTCAACACAGACATGTTAATTTGTCATCAAAACCTGCGGAAGATGGAAAGCTGCTTGTAAAAAATTCTACAACATGTCCAGTGTTACAATTGACAGATATAGTAAAAATTCATCATAGCTACCTACAAACCATTGTGCTATAAAACTCAACATAGACAAATTTATCCTGTCATCCTATCAACACTGGAAGATGGAAAGC
Organism: Gigantopelta aegis; assembly: GCF_016097555.1. NCBI lineage: Eukaryota > Metazoa > Mollusca > Gastropoda > Neomphalida > Peltospiridae > Gigantopelta > Gigantopelta aegis. The sequence continues at coordinate 2,650 of NW_024537056.1, read as the reverse complement.
TGCTTGTAAAAAATTAAGATGAGATATAGTAAATGAAATTATTCATATGAAAGTATAACAAATCTTATTTGTGCATGAAACATTCTTAAGTTCACCAAATTAAGAAACAGTGGAGTGAGTAGGACACAAGCAAATATGTATCAATTGTCAATTTAGTATACTTTGGACTACTCCCTTCTTAGCTAAACAGTTTTGGTTAGCAAACTAGTACCTAACAACTCAGTTTTGGTGAGATCACCTTCGAATAAAATGATTATATATAGTTTACCTAATGTATTTAGACAACCTGCTGCTGTTGTTTCAGACAAACCATATAACTGATATAGAGGAATATTGAAAGTCAGCAACAGAAGTCACTCACTGCAGTGGGGTTTAAAATAAGCACATCCAGAAGCCTAGAAACAAAAGTCATACACAACAAACTTAATATTTCATTGTGACAAAAGACACTAAGTCATCAGTACGCAAATGCTTATTGCAAATGGACCTGCCGTGTTCCTCGATCATCTCTTCAAAATAACTTAAAAAAATATGGCCACATCGACAATATTAACCTATCTCAAAAAACCATTAAATGATTCTTAAACTATGACAATACTTTTCAAAAATCATAAAGTGCCAGCAATTCAACAAATGCAAGTAGAACAATTTATACACTTTTTAGGAAAGGTTAGAAAATGAGTTTGGAATAGCATATAATTATGACTATAAATTCTCCTTAAACAAATTATAGTTATTATGTCTAATACTTACAGTTACATGACCCACACTGATCCAATGCCTAGATTTTCACGAAGGACCCTTGATACAAGGCCGACAAGAAACAAAGTAATCTTACTTTAGTGAAAGAAGAAAAAAAAACATGTCCTCATCACAAATATATAGCGCTATAACATTCCTTTACCAACCATTTGGTATTCAGTTTTATTGTCTATAACGAATTTTTCTAGTCTTTAAAAGGAAACAACCTCAGCTGTGTTTGAGTGGTATTTTACAACCAATAATACATCAATCAATTTCTATTCTATATGTAACCAGATTAGACACATACAATGAATATAGCATAATAACTAAATAAAAAGAAAGAAGCATGCAAACATCACAATTAATGGATATATAGATAATATGAAGGTACATTCCTTTCAGTGATGTTTACCTATAGCTAGCAGTAACCCTCATGCAGCAGCTCCTCCAGATAAACGATTGTTATAAGTTTCTTTCCAATATTCTAACATGAGATAACTAACATTATAGATTCAAAGAGAAGCAAAAAATGTTCATTTTTTCAAACATTTATGTCAACAACAAAACAGCTAGGTTCATTATAGCAACATAATATTGAGATTATACATTAATATTAGGTCAAATATAATGATGGAAAATAAATATTACCTTGATATTTTTCCAAGATAAATGCTTTAATCCTTTTACTTCAGCTGTCTGAAATCTCAATAGCTTCTTTAAGCTTTTCCCAAAACACAGGTACACATACAAACAAATTGGGTTGAACATCCTACAAAGTAAGAAGGAAATAAGGCAAATTTAATAATGCCATATTTATACCAGTAGATCTCTTTTAGACTGCCTTTAAGTGATACAGGTTTAGACAAGTAAACACAGTGACCAGTGACAACAGAAGACATAATGTCCACCATCTGAGCAGGCAATATGACTCAATGGTAGAAAATGACAATACGATGTCCTACAAATCACAAATGACAGTACATGTTTTATTGTATACTATTATGTTCCATATTATTATTAATACTTGAGTATGAAAAAACTCATTAGTGTTAGTATGTTCTAGGATATACATAGAAGTCAAGGGAGATACATGAATTTATTACACCAATGGTCGCAGACAAGAGGTGTACTAAATCATGTAGCTTATGAAACTGAGGTGTATAACTGACATGTACCAAGTATTAAAAACCTTTTTTCATCTTAACAATTGTTATATTAGATACACTGTGCTACAGCTTTAGATAGATGTGTCAAGAATACTTATATCTTTAGATAACAAAAGGAACACTTACCATTTTACTTTAGGTAGAAAATATGGATTTTCTTATTTATATTTGTTTACAATAAATGACAAGACTATTCGAACAGTGTGTATACACTCATTCATGAGCCGCACCCCTACTTTGATGTTCATTATGACGCTCGAGCATCATACCATTAGCTAGAGATTCCAAAATCAATGACGATGTTTAAGCTCAAGAAAAGTTTTGTTGGTATTGGACTCCATCAAACAGGAAAATTAAAACAATGAAAATAGTGTCAACATGGCCAGCCCCATTGTTTAAGAGAGGAAGGCCTTGCAACACTACCACAGAAATTTACATCTGGCCTACTCAGGATTTATTAAGTTCATGTTTTTAAACCCAGACACTCCTTGTTTCACACTTTTAGGAACATTGATATTTTCTTATACAAGCAGTCTTGAGCTGGGCAAAACTTTAATGTGCTGACTACTTATTACTTATCATTCTAAAATGTTCACCATGTTGTTGTAATAAATCTACTAATTTGTATATAGAATAATCCAGTATGTCAGGCCACCTATTTGTACAACTTTAAAAAACCGTGCCTCAAAAAGAGTGTATATAAAATTTTAGACACTCTTGGGAAGAAAATTATTTATTGA
>NW_024537055.1:0-12901 GCF_016097555.1 Gigantopelta aegis | reverse complement strand
CCTTGACAAAATTATGTACATAGCTCTGAATGGAGTTTGAACAAAAATTAGCACTGAGGAAAAGTTGGTTTGGCCTATAATTCATACTATACCGATTTGAATGTTCTTATTTACATGGTGTTTGACTTGCCATATACAACTGCTCTTAAATATGTTAATATATCTAGGCAGTCTGAACTTAGATTTTAATAGCAATTTATTTTTATATTAAAATAACATGTGCCAATATGGGATAATGTCTTTAACTTCTATAAACATAGTTTAATGTTTCATGTGTGTACTTCTGATAGCTTAACTTTTTAAAGACCTTGATTTTTATTGTCCTTTTGGCATATTTATAGGGTGCTAAGTCATATTTTAGACACATTTGTAGTTTTAGGGGAAACATTTTTTTACTTTGAAGAATTATTTTACCAAAAAACCATAATTAAAATTTTTGTCACTATTGTGCCTTCTGTTCTCATTTTATACATAACAATAAGCTTGTAAACATATCTTTAGGTTCCAGATCCAACTCTTTTTTTAAAAATACTCACTTAGTTTGCTCCCTGAAGTGTATTTCTTAAGTGTATACAGATTTGGACAATTTTCTTCCAGATTGATTATCTACAATTTTAACCTTGGTGATTTGATGCTTTATTTTAGGGTTAATGCTGTATTATCCAAGTGAATAGCTAATGATAGCTGGGCTTTACAGATTGTATGAATAACATACATACACATATTGTATTTATCTGGATTAGAAATATGCACTAAAATAGATGTTCCGGTTTAAAAAAAAAAAAAATTAGTCACGTAAAAAACAGGTTTTTTTACTAATGAATCAAAATAAATATGCGAAGCTGCCTGATACAATCCAGAATATAACACATTTTTAAAACCTCCAACTACAGTAGGGTTATACATAAAATATAGTCAGGAATAGTGGTGGCTGCCACTGGTTTGATGGTCCATTTGAAAATCTGCATAAGAGCTGATGGATTTGAAATTCCCTCACATGGTAACTTGAAGCTGCCCACCACTCCGCATACATTATTTTCTTCCAACAGTGATGTGCAGACATTAAGTCATTACTTCATACAGATGCAGTCAGGTTGCGGTTTTCCTTCCTCAGCCATTGTATTTTTTTAATACTGATATTTTTTCTGTTGATGGTGCTATTGAGGTCTTCATAATCTAGGTTCAGTCAAGTACAGGTGTTTCAATGGAATAGGTTAGGAGTTGAGGTCATATGAATAGACCTGATGTATCTACATATCTAGCTGAGCACACACACACATCTGACAATAAATATCGTCAGGAGTATTTTTTTAACCAATTTATTTTTTTTCAAATATGACATATTGCCTTTGGACAAAAAACTGTATCAAAATACATGGTGTTTTTGAGGTGTACATGAATTAGTTAGCACTGTAGAAACAACAGTTTCAGTGAGGTTTTCAGTTTAGGTCATGAAGACAACCGATCCTGGTTGATCTTAAAAAAAACACATGAGTCACCACACCTTGACCACAATTTGTGTTTATCCATAAGTGAAGTTGCACTATACCAATTAAATTTCCGGCTGGGTCGAAGTTCGAGGTTGTACCGACTTTTGATAGAGAATTTAACACCAACAAGTCCTGTGATTGGTTATAAATGTGATCAGTGCGTTGGTTGCTTAAAAAAACATTAGTTCATCTGGGCTAAAAATGTATGCAATTGTAGTTTGATTTGTACCACCGTTGTCAGTAGCCTTGTGCTTTAGGAACATGTATGGGGTACCTTTACAAAAAAGTACTAGAAATGGTGGGTGAAACATAGGGGTGTTGCATAAACATCTGGTTTATACCGAAATTGAGTCATGAAAGGTACCATTTTTCTGCAGTTAATACTTTGAGGTAGGGGTGTAGTACTGCTATTTTATTGTCACAGTTGGTTGATATAGTTCATATGTGTTCTTAAACGCAAACGTTTAAAATGGTCGACGATGGGATTTGAATTGGGTTATATTCCAACCTTTTGTGGCCTGCAAAAACCACGTGATCTCCAAGACCAACACATAGTCGTCATGGGATCACGGGATGGGACATATAAATTAGGACCAAACAATATGATTGAGTAGAGGAAACCTCGGACTGTCGCAACTTCCCGGCTAATCGTTGATAAAGACAATACTTAGCGACATCTTTTTGATATGCACCATCCCACAGAAATGGATCACATAGGTAAAGCCTTTCATATACAGGCGGGTTCACTGGCTGGGAACAGATATGCCCAAGGGCCCAAGACGGGGGTCGACTTGCCTCACACAGACGCGCATCTTAGCGAGTTTTGTACCCTGGGCTACGCCCGCCCACTCCAGGACAGGGGAGTAGTTATTGGTAAGGTATTGTGGATCAGTGGGAGAGATGGTGAGGTGGCCTTACACCCCACCATATCTCTTAGTCGTCTATAAACTCGCCCCTCTGGAGTGGGAGCCGTACCGTAGCTGCGGAACACTGTGGCCTGGGGTACTTTTTAAAAAAAAAGATTACAAAAATCCTTTGTGCGAAAATTATAGGGGTTGGTTGCAGAAACCATCTGGTTATACTCGAAAATGTAGCCATGAAAGGTTACCATTGTCTGCAAGTGAAGCTTGGAGGTAGGGGGTTGTAGTACTGATAGTTATGGGTCACAGTTTGGTGTGAATAGTTGTGCATATAGTCGCATTTTAAAAACATAACGTTAGCTTGGCGCCTATGGGATTTGAATTGTATAGTCCAACCTTGGCCTGCACATAAAACCAGTAATCTCTTTATGACCAACCCATGAAGTCGTTATTTGTATCATGGCGGGGAACATAGGTATGGAACACACATATAGTGAGCAGATTTGAACAAGCTATCGCACTTCAACGGGCTACTCTTTGGGATAAGCGCAAGGATCTTGGTTATAGCACATCCCCACGACAGGGTAGCACCATACCACGGACTTTAAGTATACCAGTCGTTGGGGCACTGGTAGAAACGAGGATATAGCCAAAAGGGGCCCACCGACGGGGTCTGGATCCCACCACCGACAGCGCAATCGAGCGGAGTGATCTGTACCCTGGGCTCGTCCCGCCCCTTTAGGAAGGGTTTCCTATTGGTAAGTGATAGTGATCAGGGAGTGAGAAGAGGGGGAGGGTGGCCTTGACAATCCGATCTAACAAGTCGTTTAAAAACTCCAACTTGGGTGGGTAGCCCTTGGTACAGAGCTGAGAACACTGTGCCTATGGGTGGTTACCTTTGAAAAAAAAAGTACAAAAATTTGTTGCGGAAACTAGGGGTAGGTGCAGAAAACGACTGGTTATACGGAAAGAGGAGCACATGAAAGGTACCGGATTTTTCTGCAGTAATACTTTGGTGGTAGAACTTGTAGTACTGATATTTAGAGGTCAGTCAGTTTTGGTTGATATATTGCATATAGTGATTTTTTTAACATACAAACGTTAACATGGTGTGCCTATTGAGGTCTTCAAAATCTAGGGGATCAGTCAAGTATACTGTGTTTCAATGGAATAAGTTTAAGAGATTTGAGTTACTCTGATCGCCATGATGTCTCTACATATATAGCCTGATCACACCCACACATCTGACAATAAATATCTTCAGGAGTACCTTATTTTTAAAAAAAATTATTTGTTTCAAATATGACATATTGCATTTGTACAAAAACTGGTACTGAAATAATGTGTTTTTTTGATGAGGTGTAATTCATTAAAGATTTGGTTGCACTGTATGAAACAAACAGTTTGACTTGCAGGTTAGGTTTGTCTTAGTTATGTTCATAATACCCGCAGATGAACTGGTTGTCCCATAAAATGTACATGATTCAAAATAACACCTTTTGGAACATGTCTGTTAACATCTATAGGTTGCACATAGTTAAGTTCCGGTGTGGTGGGTAGTTCTCGATAGCTCTACCGAAATTGTTTTAAAGAAGTTAACACATGTCCTGTGATTGGTTATTTATAGTTTTGGGCGTCATATGTAAGGAAAAATTTAGTTTTTATCTGGCTAAACCAATTTGCCCATGTTATTTTGATGTCGTACCACCAAAGTCAATTAGGCCTTGTGTCTGGAACATGATGGTACCTGTAAAAAAAGTACTAAAATTTTGGTTCGAAACTATGGTTTGTCAGAAACATCTGGTTTTCCCGAACATGAGCCATGAAAGTACCATTTTTCTGCAGTTTATACTTGAGGTAGGGGTTGTAGTACTGATTTTATGGTCACAGTGGTTGATATATTGCATATGTGTTTTTTTAAACACAAAGCTTTAACATGCTCGACTATTGGAGTTTGAATTGGTATATCCACCTATACACATATTCAGTGCAAATAAAAAAGATTATGATTTTGTGATGTAATTAAATTTAAACTACACTATTGATTCATTACCGTCACTCGCCATGCAGTTCACAATGACCTTGACCTTGACAATAATACGGACATTAGCCGGATGGCTTTGAACAAAATTAGCACTGAGGAAAAGTGGTTTTGGCCCTATATTCATACTATACAGATTTGAATGTTCTTATTTACATGGGTTTGACTTGTCCATATACAACTGCTCTTAAATATGTTAATTTTTTCTAGGCAGTCCTGGAACTTATTCCTTTTAGCCAGCAATTTGAGGTTTTTATATTTAAAAATAACAGTGTGCCAATATTGGGATAATGTTCTTTAACCTCTATAAACATAGTTTAATGTTGTTTCATGTGTGGTACTTCTATAATCTTCACTTTTTTAAAAAGACCTTGAATTTTTAATTGTCCTTTTTTGGCAATATTTAGTAGGGTGCTAAGTCAGGTTTGAGACACATTTGTAGTTTTATGGGAAACTTTTTTTTTACTTTGAAAGAAGTTTTTTACCAAACCCATATTTACATTTTTTGTCACTATTGTGCCTTCTGTTCTCATTTATACCTACACAATAGCGTGTTAAACATACTGTGTGCTGTAGGTCGCCGCTCAAACTGTTTTTTAAAAATACTCACTTAGTTTGCTCCCATGAAGTGTTTTTGAAGTGTATACTAGATTTGGAACCAATTTTTCCAGATTTGATTATCGACCTTGGTGTAATTTGATGATTTATTTTATTGTTAATGCTGTATTATCCAATGTTAGTAGCTAAATGATATGCTGGAATTACAGATTGTAGGAATACATCCAATATACATATTGTATTTGATCTGGCATTAGAAATAATGCAATAAAAATAGATGTTCGGCAGTAATTATGGTCACTTAAAAACAGGTTTTTTAGTAATGACTCAAAAATAAATATGCGAAAGCTGCATGATAATTCCAGATATAACAAATTTTTAAAACGCTCCAACTACAGTAGGGTATACTAGAAAATATGATCAGGAATATTGGTGGCTGCCAATGGTTTTTGATGGTCCAATTTGAAAATCTGCATAGCTGATGGATTGAAATTCCCGCACATTGGTAACTTTACTGAAGATGCCCCGCACACTCATCATACCAGGATTTTCTTCCAACAGTGATGTGCAGGACATTAAGAAGTAGTTAACTTTCATACAGATGCAGGTCATGTTGGTTTTTTTCTCCATTCCTCAGACATTAGTATTTCTTTTAATACTGATTATTTCTTGGATGTGCCTATTAGAGGTCTTCATAAATCTAGGGGTCAGTCAAGTACATGTGTTTCAATTGAATACGTTTAAGGAGTGAGGTACTCTGAATAGCCATGCTGTCTCGACATCTATTAGCTGAGCCACACACCACATCTGACAATAAAATCTTCAGGAGTATTATTTTAAAAAAATTATTGTTTTCAAAGGGGTATGACATATTTGCATGTTGTACAAAATGTCAAAATACATGTGTTTTGAGACTTAGTTGCCTACATTAAATTAGGCTTGACATTGCAGCTGTAGAAAACAACAGTTTTCAGACTGAGGTTTCGTCAGGTGTTAGGTATGTCAGAAGGTACACCAGATCCTGCCACGGTTGTCATACAAAACACATGATTCACCACCTTTTGAAACCTTTATGTGTGTTATCAGTTATAGGTATAGGGTTGCACGTATACCAATAATTTCCGGCGTGAGGTCGCAAGGTTCGAGGTGTACCGAACTTTTGATAGAGAGTTAACACCACAAGTCCTGTGATGTGGTTATAAATCGTGAGTGTGTTGGTTGTAAAAAAAATTAGTTCATCTGGCTAAAATGTATGCAATTTTATTTGATGTAGTAGCCACCGTGTCAAGTAGCCTTGTGCTTGGAACATGTGTATGGGAGTACCTGTAACAAAAAGTACTAAATTTTTGTGCGAAACTAGGGGTGTTGCAGAAACATCTGGTTATCACGAAAATGAAGCCATGAAAGGTACCATTTTCCTGCAGTTAATACTTTGAGGTAGGGCGTTGTAGTAATGATATTTATATTAAGATCCACAACACAGTTTGGTTGATGATATGTGCATATGAGTAGTATTTTAAAAACACAAACGTTAACATGGGCGCCTATGGGCCACGTTTGCATGCATGGTATAGGTCCAACCATATAGCCAACATATTCAATGCCATAATAAACAAGATTCTGATTTTTTGTGATTTAATTAAAATTAAACTACACTATTTTGATATTAATTAGCCGTCACTCGGGCCCATGCAAGTTCACAATGACCTTGACCTTGACAATAATTACTGTACATAGCTCTGAATGGAGTTTGAAACAAAAATTTAGCACTGAGGAAAGTCTGGTTTTGGCCATATAATTCATACTATACAGATTTTGAATGTTCTTATTTACATGGTGTTTGACTTGCCATATACAACTGACTCTTAAATATGCGGTAAATATAATCTAGGCAGTCTGAACTTAGATTTTAATAGCAATTTATTTTTTATATTAAAAATAACATGTGCCAATATTGGGATAATGTCTTTAACTTCCTTCTATAAACATAGTTAATGTTTCATGTGTGTACTTCTGCATAGCTTAACTTTTTAAAAGACCTTGAATTTTTATTGCATTTGTCCTTTTTGGCATATTTTATAGGGCGTGCTAAGTCATATTTTAGACAAATTTTGTAGTTTTAGGGGACGACATTTTTTTACTCTTGAAGAATTTTTTTTACCAAAGCCATACATTAATTCATTTTTTGTCACTATTGTGATGCCTTCTGTTCTCATTTATACATAACAATAAGCTTGTTAAAAAAATATCTTTAGGTCTCCAGATCAAATCTTTTTTTTTAAAATAAATCACTTTACGTTTTGCTCCCAACCTGAAGTGTAATTTTGAGTGTATCGCTATGAATTAGATTTGAAACCAATTTTTCCAGATTTGATTATCTACCTTGACGTTATGGTGGATAATTTGATGATGATTTATTTTATTGCTATCAATTGTCGTGCCAATGATACTGTATTATCCACCCAGAATGTGTGGCTAAGATTAAATACCCCTACCAATGTAATTCGGGATTACAGATTGTAGGATTACATCCAATATAACATATTGTATTGATCTGGATTAGAAAATAATGCAATAAAATAGATGTTCGGGTACTTATGTCACTTAAAACAGGTTTTTTTAGCTAATGAATCAAAAATAAATATGCGAAAGCTGCATAGATAATTCCAGATATTACACAATTTTTAAAACCTCCTCCGACTACAGTAGGAGCATCCAGTATAGAGTCAGAACAGCCGAAATATAGTCCAGAATATTGTGTGTGGCTGCCAATGGTTTTGATGGTCCAATTTGACAATCTGCATAGCTGATTGGATTTCGAAATTCCCGCACATGGTACTTGCAGATGCCCACACTCAGCATACAGCAGATGTTCTCTTCCAACAGTGATGTGCCAAGGGACCTAAAGTCAAAATAAATACATGCCCATACAGATGCAGTCATGTTGGTTTTTCCTTCCTCAGAGCATTTGTAGTTTTTTTTAATACTGATATTCTCCTCTTTGCATGTGTCCTATTGAGTCTTCATAATCTAGCCCGGTCAGGTCACGTTAATGTGTTTCAATGGAAATAAGTTTAAGAGCGAGTTTGAGGTACTCTGAATAGCCATGCCCTGCTCTCTACAATATATAGCTGAGGCACACACACACATCCTGACAATAAAATTATCTTCAGGCAGTATTATTTTAAAAAAATGGTTATTTTCACAATATGACATATTGACATTTGTACAAAACTGTACAAAATACATGTGTTTTTTTGTGAGGTGTACATAAATGAGGTTGCACGTAAGATAAGCAAACCAGTTTCAGTGAGGTTGTCAGTTTATGTCCAGAAGACAACCAGATCCTGGTTTGTCATAAAAAACACATGATCACACCCACCTTGCCAAACATGTCTGTTCATCAGTATTATTTTTTTATCCAATTAATTGGCTTCAGCTATCGAATTTTTAATTTTTTCGATTTGTTTTAACTGTACACGTTTTTTTTTTTTTTGAGGTGTACGGAAAGAAAACTTTTTTTTACACGCTAGGTGAGTTTAACACCCACAGTTTTTTTGTTCATTGAGTTACAAATAGTAGTAGTGTGAATGGTTTAGTCAAAACAATTAACCTTTCGATTGGACATGGGCTAAAAAAGGTGGGATACAATGTGCAATTTTAAGGGGAGGGGGATTTGAACCATGTGAGTACCACCTTATAGGGTGTCCAAAGTAAACCTTGTGCTTAAGAACTTTATGGTACCTGCAAACTATATACCAATTAATTTCCGCGAAACTAGGGGTGTTGCAGAACACATCTGATGCTGTACACGTAGAACTTTTTGATAGCAGCAAGTTAACACCACATGAGTCCGTGAAAAGACCATTTTAGTGCAGTTAATAAACTTTGAGAGTGTTGTGGACTGCATAAAAACAAATCAGTAACAGTCTGGGTGATTATTGCTAAAAATGTATGCAACAAACCGTTAGATGGAGGCTCGTGCCATGGTATTTGACCACCAGCTGGTCAGTTCTAGAGTGCTAATAGCCGGATTATGATGTCGTTTGGACCGGGTTATGGGACATACCTGAAAACAAAAAAACTACAAAGAAAATTTTACGTACGCCGCGGAACTAGACGGGTAGGCTGGGTTGGGGCAAACTCAACGCAATCACACCAAAAAAAATACGCACGTAAAATGAATGACAACCTTGACCCAATGAAAGAAAACCCCTGAAAAGTTTGAACACAAAAATTACAAACTCTGACAGGTAATCACTTTGATGGAGCTGTTGGTTGTAGTACTGATTCAATTATGGGTCACAGTTTTGAAAGTCTGATATAGGGTGCTGTGTATAGTGTTTTTTTAAACACAAACTTTAACATGGTCGCCTATGGGATTTGACATCTAGCAGTCTATAGTCCAACCTATAGCACATCATATCAGTGCATAATAAAAAAGATTCATGAATTTTTTGATGAATTTAATTAAAATTAAACTACCACTAGTTTCATGATTAATTTAGCCGTCACTTGCTGGTAGCCATGCAAGTTCACAATGACCTTGACCTTGACAATAATTACTGTACATAGCTCTGACATTGCGTTATGGAACAAAGGATGTTCTAGCAAGAAGGCAATGGGAAAGATAAGTATGGTTTGGCCTATAATTTCTACTAGTACAGGGATGATTGAATGTTTCTGTATTTACATGGATATGTTTTTTTTTACTTGAAGCCATAATCACATTACACAACTGCTTCTTAAATATGTTATATATTCTAGGCAAAAAGTCTGCACTAACTTAGATTTCATAAATAAATCAGATTTCCCAACTCATTCATATGTTATTTGTGATAAAAATAAACATGAGTGTGCCAATATTGGGAAATCACATGGCTTTAACTTCTATAAACAATATTTAATGTTTCATGTGTGCCCATACTTCTGTATTAGCGGTTAACTTTTTAAAGACCCTTGATTTTTATTGTCCTTTTGCATTATTTATAGGCAGGTGGCTAAGCTCATATTTTATACAAGACAAATTTGTAGTTTTAGGGGGAACATTTTTTTACTTTGAAGGATTTTTTTACCAATGCAAATTAAGCCATTTTTGGTCACTTTGTGCCTTTTTTTATCTCATTTATCTTCTGCTCTCGATATAATACATCAACATAAGCTTGTTAAACATATCTTTAGGTCTCCAGATCAGCAACTCCTTTTTTAAAAATAATCACTTAGTTTTGCTCCCCATGAAGTGTATTTTAAGTGTATACTAGATTTGGAACCAAAATTTTTTCCAGATTTGACATTATCTACCTTGGTGTAATAAATTGCATGATTTATTTTATTGTTAATGCCTGTTATATTCTATAATCCAATGTTAATAGCTAAATGATATGCTGGAATACAGACATTGTAGTTGCCGGACAATACGAATCCAATAGCATCCAATATATGTATTTGTGATCTGATGTGTTGATTAGAAAATAATGCAATAAAATAGATGTTCGGCGGGTAATTATGTCACGTTAAAACAACAGGTTTTTTTAAGTAATGAATTAATCAAAAAATAAATAATGCGAAAGCTGCTGAGGTGATAATTCCAGGAGATATTCTACCATTTTTAAAACCACCTAAAATCCGAACACCTCAGAGTAGCAGGTCCCTTATTATTATTAATACATAAAATATAGTCAGGATTACGGGCTCAGGCTGCCAATAATGGTTTCGTTTGATGGTCCAATTGGAAAAATTAAAAATCTGCATAGCTGATGGATTTGAAATTCCCGCACACATGGTAACTGTGAAGATGCCCACACACTCCACTACAGGATTTTTCTTCGTTATCCCTTCCAATGATGTTGCAGGACATTAAGTCATTAATACTTCATACAGATGCAGTCATGTTGGTTTTTTCCTTTCCTCAGACATTGCATTTTTTTGAATACTGATATTTATGTTTGATGTGCCTAGTTGAGGGTGTGTCTAATAAGAGTCTTCTAGGGGGGTCAGTCAAGTACATGTGTTTTTCAATGGAATAAGTTTAAAGGAGATTGAAGGTACTCTGAATAGCCATTGCTGTCTCTACATATATAGCTGAGCACACACACACATCTGACATAAATATCTTCAGGAGTATTATTTTTAAAAAAATTAAAATTTTTCAAATATGACATATTGCATTTGTACAAAACCTGTACAAAATACATGTGTTTTGTGAGGTGCTACATTAAATTAGGTTGCACTGCGTAGAAACAACAGTTTCAGTGAGGGTTGTCAGTTTATGTCAGAAAGACACCAGATCCTGGTTGTCCATAAAAACACATGATTCACCACCTTTTGAAACATGGTTGTTTATCAGTATAGGTTGCACTATACCAATTACATTCCGCTGACCTGGGTCGAAGTTCGAGGTGTCCCGAACTTTTGATGAACGAAGTATAACACTACAGTGTCCTGTGATTGCGTTATAAAAAAAATGTGAGATGTGTGTGTGGTTTGTAAAAAAAATTAGTTTTTCATATTCTTGGGCGCGTATATTAAATGTGTATGCAATAGACTGGCATTTATTTGGTGTATCGCCGCACACACGCGCACCACCCAGGTGTCACCAAGTAGCCTTGTGCTTGGAACATGTATGGCACCGTACCTGTAAAAAAAAAGTACTACATAAAATTTTGTGACGAAACTAGGGGTGTTGCAGAGAGACATCTGGTTATAACCGAAAATGAGCCATGAAAGGTACCATTTTTCTGCACGTTAATACTTTGAGAGGGGGTTGTAGTACTGATATTTATGGGTCACAGTTTTGTTGATAATATTGCATATAGTTGTTTTTAAAACACAAACCGTTCTAACATGTCGCCTATGGGATGATTGAATTGGTATAGTCCTCAACCTATAGCACATAATTCGCAGTGCATAATAAAAAAGATCATGATTTTATGTGATTTAATTAAATTAAAATACACTATTTGATTAATTAGCCCGTCACTCGGCCCATGCAAGTTCACAATGACCTTGACCTTGACAATAATTACTGTACATAGCTCTGAATGGAGTTTGAAAAAAAATAGCACTGAGGAAAAGTTGGTTTTGCCTATAATTCATACTATACAGATTTGAATGTTATTATTTACCATGGTTGTTTTTGACACTATGCCAATACAACTGCTCTTAATATTAGTGTAATATAAGTATCTAGGCAGGCTGAACTTAGCTTTTATATAGACAATTTTATTTTTATATTAAAAAATAACAGTGTGCCCAGATTGGGATAATGACTTAACTACTCTATAAACATAGTTATGTTTTCATGTGCCTGTACTTCTGATAGCTTAACTTTTTAAAGACCTTGATTTTTATTGTCTTTATGAGCAATTATATAGGTGCTAAGTCCTCTTTTAGACAAATTTGCCTAGTAGTTTTAGGGGAAAACCTTTTTACATACTTATTGAAGATTTTTTATTTAACCCAAAACCCATAATTAAAATATTTTGCCTCAAATATTGTGCATTCTAGTTCTCATTTATACATAACATAAAGCTTGTTTAAACATAGTCTTTAGTCTCCAGATCAACTACCTTTTTTTAAAATGAAGTCACTTAGTTTGATCCCATGAAGTGTATTTTACGTGTCATACTAGAATTGGAACAAATTTTTCCAGATTTGAGCTATACCTGGGTAATTTGATGTTGATTTATTGTAATGCTGTCTATCCAATGTAAGAGCTAAAGGATAATGCTGGATACAGAGTGTAGGCACATCACTATACCTATTGTATTGCTTGGCCATTCGACCATCTGCAATACCACTAGCTGTTCGGGTAATTATGTCCACTAAAAAACAGTTTTTTTAAGTAATGAAGCCAAAAATAAATCTGCGAAAGCGCATGATAATTCCCGATATATACACATTTTTAACACCTCCCACTACCGTAGGTATTACATAAATTAGTCAGGAATTAA
>NW_024537054.1:0-6536 GCF_016097555.1 Gigantopelta aegis | reverse complement strand
ACTAGACTCAGTATCTGTGTTCGTATTAGTACATAGTTGCCCATGGGTATAGTCATACGAACTACGATCAATGGCGTATTGTCTATGAGTTGTCACATGCAGTCCTTCACAAATTTTAATATAGGATTTTATTTTGATTATTTTTTTTATCATTATTTAATGACAGACTCAAAACATTTTATTTACGGTTATATGGCGTCAGACATATGGTTAAGAACCACACAGATATTGAGATATGAAACCCGCTGTCGCCACTTCATGGGCTACTCTTTTCGATTAGCAGCAAGGGATCTTTTATATGCACCACCCCATAGACAGGTTAACACATACCACGGCCTTTGATATATCAGTAGTGATACACTGGCTGAAACGAGAATAGTCCAATGGGCCCATCGATGGGGATCGATCCTAGACCGACCGCGCATCAAGTAGGCGCTTTACCACTGGGCTACCTCCAGCCACCTATTTTAATTAAAAGGCCTAAGACACAAAATTCAATCGAGTAGAATCCTTGAGCTGAATGAACACATCGTACCAACTAGTTATAGCATATTCATAAACAGGCCAGTAAGCGAATAATATTCATTGCTGAAACAAAATCATGATTCAAGTATACCTGTGAAATGACTCGGCAAGTCAATCTTGATTGCTGATGGACAGGCATTGGTTCAGAGTCCGAAACCTGACGCGAACAAAATGCTTAGGAAATATGATGGCATGTTATATATGATTGTTATAAAGTCTTCTTTAAATATTTCTTTATCCCAAATATGTTGAAGGACTCTAAGACGTAGTGGTCACTGAAGACACACAGGAATAATTTACACAATTAATTTGTCAAGTGTACGGGGGTGGTAGTCGGCAGCTTTGACAAAGTACGGCATATTCCACCTGGGAAAACAAAATGTTCAAAGCGGTTCGCAGACGAGTGTGCATGTTTCATGTTATTACCATTCAATATGCATAGGGGAATATCCTCATAACTCTCCATTCCTGAAAAATAATGGAGACGAGGCCCCCTTGGGCCGAGTTACGAGTGTATTGCGTTACACAAAATACACCAATAAATAATGACTTTATGTCAGTATGTAGTTTAACGCCAGTGATTTTGGTGGGTTAATTAAAGGGACATTAACAAGTTTTCTGCATTGTAAGATGTTTCCGACTAATAAATAGTTCTACGATAAAACTTACATATTAAATATATTTTCTTGTTTAGAATATCAGTGTCTGTATATTCAATGTGTGTCTGGTCGTCTTAATATTTGTAAGAAGTCCAAACTGGATTTTGTCTTCAAATAATTTCGTACGTACGAAAAAACAATTTTAAGAAATAAAATGAAATTTAACCTAGTACAAATATTAGAACGATCAGAAACACATTTACTATACAGCCACTAATATTTTATGCAGAAAAATATATGTTTGACATCCAGTAGCCGATGATTAATAAATCAATGTGCTCTAGTGGTGTCGTAAAACAAAACAAACTTCTCATGACTAAATAATATACTGGAGCGGTTTTCCCCTTTAGAAGAGCAGTGTCTGTATAATGGAGGTTGTCATCCTATTGTATGTGTATAGTAGCTCAAACAAGCGGATGTGCAGGCAGTTTAGCGCACGGGAGGGGGGTGGGGGGGGGTCTAGACTGTGGCGGCGAAATGTAAAGGGAGTCGAAGTTTAAAGGGGGAAGAGATGTATTGCAAACAATGCTTGAGAAAGGAGGGGTTTCGACCCCCGAAACCCTCCCCCCTGCACATGAACCAGCCAAACCGGATTTTACCTCCCAAAACCTTTGCACGTACAAAAACATATATATACTCTTCAAAACCACATTGTCGTAACATTTGGAGAATTGATTTAATTATTGAATGGTTAGTCCGATAATTACCAAATGTTGCAGGATTGTTCACAATTCACTCTAGTCCATTGTGAGTAAGTGATAGGACACACCACCAAGGTCAAGGTCATCTGGAGTCAATACCGGGTGTGGCCTCCGCGTGTGTTGACAACTGCCTGGCACCGCCTGCCCATTGAAGCAACCAGAGTACGGATGACGTCCCGGGGTATGATGGCCCACTCGGCCTGCAAGGCTGCTGCCAGCTCGGGCAGGGTCTGGGGCTGTGGTTGTCGCTGTTGGAGGCGTCGGTCCAACTCGTCCCATAGATTCTCAATTGGGTTCAAATCCGGTGATATCGATGGCCAAGGAAGGACATTAATGTTGTTGTTCTGTAGGAAAGCCGTTGTGAGAGACGTGCTGTGTGAGGGCCTGGCGTTGTCATGTTGGAACATTGCGTTGGCGTTGGCCATAACTGGAACGATGTGTGGCCGGAGGATCTGGTCAATGTAGCCCTGTGCATTCAGGTTGCCCTGCACGTGGACCAGGTCAGTTCTGCCAGTGTGTGAGATGGCTGCCCACACCATGACACTACCCCCGCCGAATCTGTCCACTTCCTGCACGCAGTTTGCTGCATAACGTTCACCACGACGCCTATACACGCGACATCTTCCATCATGACGTCGGAGCAGAAATCGGGACTCGTCACTGAACCACACCTGTCTCCATCGCAGTTGAGGCCATTGTCGATCAATCTGGCACCACTGCAGTCGGAGTCGACGGTGTTGTGGTGTTAAGATGACACCTCGAACTGGACGTCTGGCACGAATTTCTACCTCACGTAGGCGGTTCCGTACGGTCTGGTCGGATATCCTGCGCAAACCTGGTATTGCTGCGGCTGTGGAGGTGGCAGTAGTCAATCGTTCCCGAAGGTGGCGTACCCGGATGTAGCGGTCCTGCCCGGGGGTAGTGACCCGTGGTCGACCGGATCTAGGGAGGTCACGTGTTGATCCATGTTGCTGGTAAACGGTCCCACAGTCTGGAGATGGTGCTTGGGGACACATGGAATGCCCTGGCAACGGCCATTCTGGATTCGCCTGCGTCTAGTCGGCCGATGGCATTGTTTCTCTGCGGTTCACTGAGACGTGGCATATCCTGGATTGTCAACTGTCGGCCAGATACAGAGGCCAGGCAAGCGAACACCCTGCACTTTTATACTGTCGGTGTTCATGTTGCACGTGCAGACAACGCACGTGCAGTGGTGACATGGTTTGCACGTGGCTGCGTTTTTGCGAATATTCACATTTTGGAACTTTATTGTACAGTAGCTGCATTTTATCGAATGTAACCGTGGGAATGTGTTTGGGACATGCAATGACCTTATATTCACAAAGCATGAACCGGTAGGAAACATAAAATCGGAGTTATAACCCATTTGTACCCTTTTGCGTTTCTTTTTTTGAAGAGTATATATATACTACTCAAAAGAATTTAAGGGTCAAAAATTTATAACCAAATAAGTTTCAGAGTGTATTAGATTGATGATGTAAACTACACCAAAAATTTAATTTATTGTTCCATATTTACAAAAAACCACAAATAAACGTCACTGTATACAAGAAAGTCACATGACATGCTGTCAAAGTTGAAGGTTGTCAAACATGGATTTTACACATTAGAACATTCGTTTAATAGTGTGTGAATCCACCCCTGGCGCGAATACACTCGACACATCGTTGCCTCGTGCTGTTGATCAGACGTCTGAAGAACTCTTGGAGAATGGCCTGCCACTCTGCCATAAGAAGTTGACCCAGATCATGAAGGTTGGCCGGAGGGGCATGGTTATCCCGAACTCTCCTGCCTAATTCGTCCCAGGCGTGCTCTATTGGGGCCAAGGCGAATATGCTGGTCAATCCATCCTGGCGATACCTTGTTGTCTGAGAAAGTCCATTGTCATCCTACAGAACTGCCTCGCCGCCAATCTGCTGAAGGCCAGGGAGAACCAACGGCCGGATAATCTCATTCAGATAGCGGATTCCATTCAGATTGCCATCCACCACATAGAGGGGGGTCCTGTGGTGGATAGAGATACCGCCCCACACCATGACGCTGCCACCACCGAACCGGTGACGTTGTCTAACGTTAATGTCAGAGAAGCGCTCCCCAGGACGTCTGTAGACACGAACCCGACCGTCGTTGAACTGGAGACTAAACCTGGACTCATCAGTGAACATCACTCGACCCCACTGAACACGTTGCCACCGCAGATGAAGCTTGCACCAGTGACGTCTGGCCGTTCTGTGACGTGGTAGGAGTGGTGGTCGAACAGCCTGGCGACGGCAGCGTAGATTATTGGCTCTCAGACGATTGCGTATGGTTTGATCCGACACTCGAGTTCCAGTCGCAGTCCGCAGATTGTCACGTAATCGGCGTGGAGTGGTTGTGCTTTGACGTAGAGCCATATTGGTGATGTAGCGGTCCTCTCTATTTGTAGTGCTTCGGGGTCTTCCCGAACATGGACGATTTCGAACAGAATTCGTTGCTTGGTACCGTTGCCACAGTCGGCCAACGACACACTGACTGACACCAAGTCTCAGAGCAACATTTCTTTGCGTATTGCCATCCTGAAGCCAAGCAATAGCCCTTCCTCGATCTTCGATAGTCAGTTGAAGTCGTACCATTGTCGAATTTGGAGTGTGCACCGTACACGAACGCAAGCTCCAATTATACGGAAATTCAGCATTGGTAACATGGAATACACGTGCAAAGCGTGCAAATGAAGCGCTTTGTGAAAACGCAAGTTATGGGCACTTAGCAGACCTTTCGCTTTCGCGTGACATTATGGTCTAGCTAATATAATTGACATTCAGAAAATAATGTCGAAAATATCGTCTGACCCTTAAATTCTTTTGAGTAGTATATATATATATATATACTCTTCAAAAAAAGAAACGCAAAAGGGTACAAATGGGTTATAACTCCGATTTATGTTTCCTACCGGTTCATGCTTTGTGAATATAAGGTCATTGCATGTCCCAAACACATTCCCACGGTTACATTCGATAAAACGCAGCTACTGTACAATAAAGTTCCAAAATGTGAATATTCGCAAAAACGCAGCCACGTGCAAACCATGTCACCACTGCACGTGCGTTGTCTGCACGTGCAACATGAACACCGACAGTGTAAAAGTGCAGGGTGTTCGCTTGCCTGGCCTCTGTATCTGGCCGACAGTTGACAATCCAGGACATGCCACGTCTCAGTGAACCGCAGAGAAAACAATGCCATCCGCCGACTAGACGCAGGCGAATCCAGAACGGCCGTTGCCAGGGCATTCCATGTGTCCCCAAGCACCATCTCCAGGACTGTGGGACCGTTACCAGCAACATGGATCAACACGTGACCTCCCCCTAGATCCGGTCGACCACGGGTCACTACCCCCGGGCAGGACCGCTACATCCGGGTACGCCACCTTCGGGAACGATTGACTACTGCTGCCACCTCCACAGCCGCCAGCAATACCAGGTTTGCGCAGGATATCCGACCAGACCGTACGGAACCGCCTACGTGAGGTAGGAATTCGTGCCAGACGTCCAGTTCGAGGTTGTCATCTTAACACCACAACACCGTCGACTCCGACTGCAGATGGTGCCAGATTGATCGACAAATGGCCTCAACTGCGATGGAGACAGGTGTGGTTCAGTGACGAGTCCCCGATTTCTGCTCCGACGTCATGATGGAAGATGTCGCGTGTATAGGCGTCGTGGTGAACGTTATGCGGCAAAACTGCGTGCAGGAAGTGGACAGATTCGGCGGGGGGTAGTGTCATGGTGTGGGCAGCCATCTCACACACTGGCAGAACTGACCTGGTCCACGTGCAGGGCAACCTGAATGCACAGGGCTACATTGACCAGATCCTCCGGCCACACATCGTTCTAGTTATGGCCAACGCCAACGCAGTGTTCCAACATGACAACGCCAGGCCTCACACAGCACGTCTCACAACGGCTTTCCTACAGAACAACAACATTAATGTCCTTCCTTGGCCATCGATATCACCGGATTTGAACCCAATTGAGAATCTATGGGACGAGTTGGACCGACGCCTCCAACAGCGACAACCACAGTCCCAGACCCTGCCCGAGCTGGCAGCAGCCTTGCAGGCCGAGTGGGCCATCATACCCCGGGACGTCATCCGTACTCTGGTTGCTTCAATGGGCATGCGGTGCCAGGCAGTTGTCAACATACGCGGAGGCCACACCCGGTATTGACTCCAGATGACCTTGACCTTGGTGGTGTGTCCTATCACTTACTCACAATGGACTAGAGTGAATTGTGAACAATCCTGCAACATTTGGTAATTATCGGACTAACCATTCAATAATTAAATCAATTCTCCAAATGTTACGACAATGTGGTTTTGCGTTTCTTCTTTTGAAGAGTATATATATGTGTGTGTGTGTGTGTGTGTGTGTGTTTTTTCTTCAAATATCCTGAACAGTAGCTGCTACAAATATTACTGCACGATCAGAAACACCCTGGTATTCTATACAAACATATTGTAATGAATATGTAATATTTGAAGTGCCGCTAAAAGTTTATGCATATAAACACAATGAATTTATTGATTTTTTTAAAGTGAACGTATCTTAGTCAATTTGATATCTCTGTGGAAGATTATACCATGTAGGTACTACCT
>NW_024537053.1:0-6942 GCF_016097555.1 Gigantopelta aegis | reverse complement strand
CAATAAACATCTATGACCAACTAAGTTATTTTATATAATATGTATTTTGAATCATCAGGCGATTCAATATTAATGTAAATAAACCACTGATTATTTTGTATAGGAAACTTTTTATCGTGATATTGCTTAGGGACGTAAGATGAAGGTAATACTAAACGAAATTATAATAACCTTACTGTAAATTTATTACATTACTCTAGTTCTTCAGTCGCCTCCAACAAGTATTTTATCACTGTCATCTACAAGAGATAAAGGGACAACTTAATCCTCTTGTGAGTTATATAGAGTGTCTTATTAGTTACAATGACATAAATTGCACTAGTGTCTCAAATGACTATGTATATACTTGTAATGGTTGAATTGATTTGTACTGTGGGGACAAATAAACCGACACAATCACTGGATTTCAGTGTGCTACTAAAATAACAGAAGTATAAATTAATGGAATGGCTAGTTTAATTCACTATAAGGATTGTTCAAAATGAAAAATGAAATTAATTTACCAGAAAATTACTGCTTGTTGCAGTGTTTCAATGAGTTTGGTTCTTTAATTACTTTAGGCTACATGGTTGAAGAAAAGATTTTATAATGAAACTTGTGCTTCAGAATTTTACCATCTCAGCCAAAGAAACAAAGAGGAGATGAAAGAGTGAGCTGGTTAATAGTTGAATAGTCAATTAGTGTTACTTTCTTGTAGATACTGTCAAAAGATAAAAAAATCAAGTGGGCTTATGTTCCAGAAAAGGAACATCATGTTTTAGTTGCTAAAAATCTCTCACAGACAGGTCTGCTCTTTTCAATTGACATCCATAATGCTTATTTATTTAACAAGACGTTTCCACAAGGCTACCTGTAAGTTTTATGTTTACTAGGTAATTAAAACTAGTACTACACTTAAATGAGAAAGTCTACTAATTGTAACATTTACTTTTCAAGTAGGAGCGGCTATGAATTTGATTTATGCATGAAAATCTAGTTGCATTAAAATATTTGTTGTGGTGCATAATTTAGTTATGAATTAAGGATGGCTGTTACTGGATTCAACCTTTGCTATCTTTTGTCAGACAAGAACCTCTAGATCAATCACAAGGCATTAGAGTAAGTGGCTACACAAAAGATGTGATGGATATTTCATATATTACACTAATAGGGATGTGGTGTGGTGATGTTATGTGATTATGAAAGCTTGAAGCATATCCTTGCTGGATGTGCTTCAATGGGGTATGGACCAAATCCTGTAAAAGCAAGATGAAAAAATTAATGAAGGTGAGTAGTAGCTAATTGGTATCATCTAAAACATTTATAACTAATAAATACAAAACATTAAAAATTTTGATTTTGGATGCCAAGTGACAAATATAGACAGAAGAAGAAGGTTATTAGTCGAACAAGTTTACTTAAGCAAAAAACTATGGCATTTAATAGACCAATTAAATTAATTTGTCTTAAGATATTTAGCTATTCTAATGTAGTTGGTGCCCGGCATAGAGGGAGGTCCCATGGAATACAGAAAAGCTCCACCCTTTCAGGAGAGTGTTTTGGCAGATTGAAAAACTGGAAACACACTTTTTTAGGTTTGCATATTCATTGTACGTGTATTACTCATAAGACTATAAATACATGCACTTTCAATTTTTTTGTAGGTGATCAGCTTAAGTTTATGAACAATGTCGCATTAAAACATATACCAAGTCAGCAATACTTGTCTGTTCTACAAAGAGAAGTAGGAGAAGTAATTAATCTATCATAATTATTGACCAATTAAAACACTGCTAACAATGCTCTTAGATTGTTTTAAAGAAGTTAGAACCTGGTCAGCCTCTGACCCTGAAATAACTTTTACTTTTGTACCAGTTGAAAAGTGTGACATATGTAATATTAAACATTATGAACATAGTACCTAGTCTATTCACTATATATTATGTTATCTCTAAAAATTATAAAGTACTTATTTTAAAAACCACTAAACCTGTAACAGTCAGTTTACGTAGGCTTTAAGACTGTTAGAACAAAATAAAGAACACCACAAAGGGACAAATTTCAAAATAATACCAGTATTTACTTGGTGTTCCTGTTACAGTTTGTCTGTATGTATTTTCTTCTTAATATAAGCACTTTAATGTGTGTTCATAATGCCTATAGATAAAATATGATATATCATTTTCATTGTTGCATGCAAGTTATAAGGTGACAAGTAAAATTAGGCTTCCTTTTACTTATCAATGAGTTCTATCATAGGTGTACCTGATTATGCTTTGATGCACTAACAAAGATTACATGTTCTAGTATCTATGCACTAATTTAATTACTGCTAATATGTTCTGAACTGTACCAAAGCTTTATTGAATCCATAATTGTAGCAATACATCAGTTGATTTTTTCAGTAATTTATCTATTGTTGTAAATAAACTTCATTATCTGACCTAAAACAGGAAGATGAAAAGAATAGGAAAGGGAGCTTGTGTTCAACTACAAACACATTAAGTTCTGCCAAAAATTTGACTGGTCCCAAGGTAAAGGAATCTTATCTTAATTTCTTATTTTATTTTTTGGTTAATTACAACATTAATTTTATGATAATTATAGCATCAAAAATTTGCACCTAAGTCACTCTATGATTTTCTTCACCGAATAGGTGGTTTTAAGGTGAGAAGTTATGGTAATGATGCACTTTGAAATTGCACACTCAAATGTTATTTGTCCTTTTATTGTCTGTAGTATTCACTTTCATTCCCTGTCATTAGCTTAAAATTAAAGAGCTCTGATGATAGTTATTTTCGTATGGATGAGGTAAAATTAATACAAGCAAATACAATAATAGTGTGGATTGTTAGGTCAAACTGACGTGATACATGTAACTACATTATGTGTCTGGGAGTAACTGCTTTGTTAAATGAACACATGAAAAATGGTAAAGATTACAAACTACCAGCAAGAATGACATTACATGTTAGTATAATTCTAAGTTCTTTGATGATATCACTGACCAAATTACTTTATATATAAGATAAAGAATATACATATGTTTTGTTCCCCAAACAGAGATCTTTGCCACATATAGCAGTTCAAAGTACTTGGTCTTGATCATTAAAAAGTATCTTGGCTAGCCATAGACATGATCAAAAGGAAACTAGTATTTTCTATTCTAAGCTTCATACATTTTTGTAAATTAAAATGCTATCAGATTTTTAGTATAAAAAAGACTATAAGAAATACTTTAAGACTGAGAGACATACTAAATTATAGAAATATAGCATGTAATTTAAAAAAGCACTTTTACATAAAGTTCATATTAGATAAGTTAATATGCAATTAAATTAGCTGTCTATAATTGCAATTATAAAGTTTGGTATTTTGGCCTAATATTTCTTTAGTATCTTAATTATTATACATGTAAAAGATTATTGTGACAAGGGTGTTATCACTGTGATAACTGTTTATTTGTCTTAGTGTTACATCTGGGAGATCACAGATTCATGCTAACAAGGCTTTTATAAGTACAGACATGTATGAATGAATCATTGCATAAAAAATTCGTAAGTATAGACTTTAAAAATACTTTTAAAAAACAATACTACTCACAACAATGATGCAAGCATTGTATAATAGGCAAAGAACCAATTTATAGAAAAACACATTTCAAGTTTATACGTGTTATATTGTGATTTATGTAATTACTTATGCAATTATAACAACAGCTAACCGAAACATCTAGACAAGTACCATCTCAGATATATGATAACAGAACTTTCTTCAAGAAGGAGAGAGTGGATAGCTCTAAAAAGGAATGGAGCTAGTATGTTAAGAATTTGCTCAGGTAATTAATGCTGCTGGATTAATACTAATTCCACAAATTTGTCTGTCTTAAATTAGGGGAGTTGATGTTCTTGTTAGTTATCTACAACTCAAAATTGAGCCACAGTAAGCTGATGCAATTTGCAATGATGTCTAGGCTTGCAGTGTACTATTGCCTGTAATTTCAATCGTTTTACTTATTATGTGTTCATAGATCATCACACATCTTATCTAGGGAAAATATTGAAAGTACTTTACTGTTACATTAACTATGCAAGCAAGAGATCTCATTTTTATCTTGCTCATGAAAGATTTTTTTAAATGTTTTGTTTTGTGAGGTAATGTAAATGGTAATAGAAATATGACTTGTGTTGCACTTTATTAGGTTGGTCATGATCTTTGTATAGAGGAAGTTTTGAGTACTTAGTGAAGAAGGAAAGGTATGGCTTGTAGAACTTTCTTTATATTTATTTTGCTACCAATTTAGTTCTATAGCAGAGAAAATTTTAAGAAAATGCTGACTATAGACACAATATAATGTCTAACTTGGTAAGAGAAATATACTTAATCAGAGATTTATATTCTAAAATGCATTTAAATTTAAAGTTTTTCAGTAATATTGTAATGAAATACATCGGAAATGGCAATGTTTTTGAAATATTTGTTGAGTTTGATAAATTTGTTAAGTGTTACTTAACACTCCCACTTATTTATATTTACTTCTGATATTTAAAATTTCATTAATTATCCTTACCATATTGCTAGTTTATAAAGAATATCTTCCAACATATCTGTCAGTTTAAGTGAATGATATGCTATATAAAGTATTTACTATTAACATATTAAATATATTTTAAACCATCATAGAAATCCTCCTGTACACTTGAATTCTTTAAGTACATTAGTTTCACTGCTGGTAAACCATTCAGACATCTTCAAAGTAAGAAAATGAATTGTGTCAATGTATTTTACTCTTTTTAGCATTTATTCTTAAACTCATCTTGTCTAACTCTGCGTCAGAAGAGGTATGTGTGCCCTACTAAACTGAGAATTGTTGTACATGAATAAGGTATAGTGTATATGTATAAAAATCTATCATTCACGTATTATCTATTTAAGGGGCATCATCATTGCCTTACAACTTCTCCCAAACGTTTAATAACAAACTTGGAACTATATTTCTAATATTTAGACGACATAGATGAAATATAGATTTCATCTCCTAAAGTTATTTGAAGGACCTGTACTTTTTACTTCTTCAAAAGTATGTTATAATTATATGTGTGTGATTCATGGCTATTTGGAGCACATCCTTTTGACTTTACATAATAATGAATGAATTTCTGTTTGATTGACATCCGTAAGAATTTGCTTGATTTTTAAAATTAAACATTAAATTAGACTTTTTAATGGATCACATTTTATTGTTATGGGGATTATTTATTGCATTATTGACAATTTTTTCATTTGGTCTTAGGATATGTTTTACCAAACTGAAATTTGTACAAGGCAAATATATTTTTTCATCTCCAGAAAAATCAAAGGACCTGTCACTAAATTTGCTCCAGAAACATGTATGCAACAAGATATTGAAGATATACTTATACTTTCCACCTCTTTTTGTTAAAGAATTCATCAGATGAAGAAAATTTAAATCCTTTATTGCTCACACTAAACTCGTAAGTGGAGTCTGTAAGGTATAATGATTTATATAAATATATCAGTTACATTATGTTTGAAAATTGTACTTCTCACTGTTTAAAGTTAGTTATATATGATGTTATTATACTGGTACATATTGTCTATATGTGCCATATATCAATATCTCAATACTGTAGGGAATAAACCTGGAATCCATTGCATTGATTTGTGAACAGATGAAACATGTGACTTTTGAAGAAGCTCTTACCTGTATTAACAGTCTCGGAAATTCATCCTCTTTGCAATCTGCTTATTGGGACTAATAATATCAGCTTTTGTTGATCACAATGTTGAAGAAAAGTGGTATAGATATTGACCATATATGGCATTGTTATGTAAGTTGACAGTAACACTGTCCAGTCATTTAAAACAACTTATTGTATAGGACTGGATTAGTATCTGCCATGATCCAATTCGGGACATGAAGCTTAAAAACACTTTGAAACATCATTTCCAATCCTAAAGAAATGAAAAGATTGCAGACATCTATTCGAGTTTTTCTTAAACAGAACAAAGTAATAATTCTTTTCTTATTGTTATAGGAATCCCAATCATGAAATTATTTTAAGGTTTTATGGTGGCACAAAAGAGAGTTGAAGGTGTTATGAACTCTTGACACAAATGCTTTCGGTATGGAGTCACTTAGTGTCACATGGTTTCTACTGGGAAGATGAAAGATTTACAGAGATTAATGATGTGTTAGTTGATATTTTCAATGGTGAAAGTGACAGACGTTAATCCAAGTTTGTAACATTGTTTTTTCTGCATAGTATATAAGTAAACTCTGTTCACACAGATACTAACTATAAACAGAAAGAACGGTATCAATCCAATGGAAACATAAAAGTATTTCAAGTGAAAACTAAAGTAACCAGACCATTATTTTTTAAGAATAAGATTTTTATTTTTAACTATTTGATCCTTTTAGAGTCATACGTGTGCTTCATTTTTCCTTAAACAAGCTATGTCACAAATGTACAATGGTAACTATAAGTCAAGTATAAATTGGTATTGTTTGTCTTAGAAACTCATATAGGACTTCAAATATCTTGAAGACAATGATGAGAAAGTGCCTTATGACTACACACCAGATTAATGAATCACTTAGATTTCTACTTAATGAAGACTACAAAATTAATAATCACCCTGCCCAGTAAGTCATTTCATAAAAATACAAATGCATTTCTTTTCTCTATAGGCATAGTTACTTTAGCTCATGATCGACTTCGAAGTCTGCTTGATGAATCAGCATACAAATGTTTGACCAAGAACTAAACAGAAGGGTCAAGATTTGATAAAGATCCTTGTGGGACGGATGAAATATGAAAATAATCCCTAAGAAGTCGTAGTGACATGCATTCTTTATGATCATTTTGATGTAAGCTAACTTTATGGCTTCATTTATTAAGTACAGTTTACTAGGGAAGAGAACCTGATTTTTCGTGA
>NW_024537052.1:0-7428 GCF_016097555.1 Gigantopelta aegis | reverse complement strand
CGGCATTGACGAGACCCATGACTTTGTGTTCAAAAAGTTGAAGCAATAGTGGAAGAATACCCAAATCTTATAAAGTTAATTAGACAGAAATTGAACCAACAGGTGTATCGTGGTAGTTGGGCTTCACTTTCTCATACGTAAGATAAATAATAATTACATGAATGTGTTCTGCAGTTAGGATTTTTTGCCACCAAACGTAGCATAAATGTTGCATGTAAAAGGATTAGGGTCCTCTTATGTGTCGTTTTAAGGGGGGAATGGAAAAACTTACTGGCATTCTTTAAATTTTGATGGATGGAAACTCTAAGTCTCCAAACAAGTCTTGTTCATGGTTTTTGGGGCTAATGCACTGTTAAATGCAACATAATGTATGAGCAGTGTGGCATTCATTAGATATATTGTCTGTTTGTTCTAAAACGGGACATTCTGAACTAATAGGAAAAATGTCCGCCATTATGTGTGTAGTACAGTCCTTATTTGTTTCTGCTACAAAAGAAAAGCACATTAAATAACGGATCATAACAGATATAGAATTAAATGTGATTATAAAACAATCAACATGTGTTAGGTGTAGGATAGCAAACTATATCTGACTAACTACGTATGGATATTACAGTTACATAATTGTGTGTTACCGTATTATAATATTGGGGGAAAGTTACAATTTTGACGGAATTGTGGAATATCTTGTGATATGGTTGTGTGTACTGCTGGATACGGTCTGTTATGAAGAAATGGATGATTCCCAAACCTCATTTGCAATTTGAGCTATATTGAAGTTGCACTCATCACAGCTCTGAACTAGTTGTAACTTCTCCAGGCCAACCACCATATTCAGCTAAGGATTTTAAAATATTGTGACAGTTGTTCTCAAGATAGTGTATGGGACCCAACTCGCCCATTAGTTAATATGCCTTGTCAAAATAGTCAATATAACGAGTTCGTAAGGATTCCAGATTGAGCTCTTTCAATTTTAGCGTATATTCAAAGCGACTTGATTAAGGATAGTGAGCCAAACTGTGGTACTGATGCTGACTTGGGGTGCCTTTTCCGCAGGCGGTGAGATGAGTACCGAAACAATGAAAAATTATTGCCAATCACATGCCTTTCTGACGACAAGCAAGCATATAATGCTCAAACATGCTCGTAGTCACAGAGATAGCGACTGTTCCATATTGCTTCCTCATTTGGGGGTTGGAAGTACATGAGGTCTTTATATTTTACGTAAAAAAATCGAAAACTCTCATCCAAGAGTCACTCCTCTGCTCAATTCGCTGTTGCGTACCAGCCTGGTCTAGCTTTGATCGAATGTTGAGCAAATTTCTGCCATCTTCAGTGATGATTATTCTTTAAAACGACAAAGGTTAATGAAAGAACAGTTTGAATGTTTCCTTAATAAGTACATGTTTAATTTAATTGCTTAATGTATGCTAGTCAGGGTTTCAGAGGTATTAGTACATGTATTGGTACGTAATCTACAGATTTTCTTCCTATGGAGCATAATGAAACTTAGTAAATCAAATAAGTCAAAATGCTTTTGCAAATTCAGTATAATTTTAAGTTATTTATTTAATCACTTTAAACAACTTTTTTTTGTACTTGTACATAGGGCTGCGGTCACCAAACGCATAGGACTAAAAAACTGAGGTTGGCATGTTCATCATATAGTTATTATCTTATTACAGAAATATGTTGGCTATCAATGACTCGTTTCTAGTGAAGGAAAACTATTCTAAAGATATATTTCAAGAGGTGATCCATATTATATTGAGTATAGTGAACTGTTACATGAGGTAAGGAAATAATTATATATATTTGTAATCAAATGGATTGTGTTGCAGTTATAATGTTATTATCACAAAGTATCCTTTTAAAACACTTCAAAATATGCGATAGAAAAGTAGATAGTTTGTCTAAAATTGTTTATATCTGAGAAAATGGGTTGTGTAATGATGTTTTTAGTTATGACGTACTGTTGGCTACAAAAGAAGAAACAGAAACTCAAAGAAATGCCCATTACACCGGTAAACTAGTCATCGGGCTTATTGTGTAGAAATGGAATCCTACAAAATATTGAGAAAATTCGATGTGTCTTGGTTGAGATATTCATTGTTTTCTGCCAATACATTTAGGGGACAAATCCAGGCACCTTCATAGTTATTCGCTACCTATCACATGCCTGAAATTTACATTCAGATGTAGCCAGTGATAGAGTGTCATTGTAATTTAGTTGGGCATGGTGTTAATGTAATGTCATGGTAGTAGTTAAACAGTGACAGTCAGTTTTACTACAGTGTCATATAATGTTGACGTGTTCAGTTAACGGTAGTTGGATGTAACATATAGATTACATTACATGTTACAGTATATGAAATATATGTCTGTGTTGCTACTTCCATTAGTAAAATATAATAATTACATAAAGTAGTTTCTCTCATCAATCATTTCTCAAATTTCAGCAATTATGTTCATACAAAATAGACTATTGTCATTAAAATTATAATTTTGAAGTATTTTAACATTGCTTAAATGCTAAATGAAAACTTACAAATACAAATTCAAAAGTACAAGTTATTGCAGTTTCTTCCTCCTGATGGATATATATGTCACGACATTGTTGAGGGGGGTATCCTATCTCTCATTTAAATAAGGTAGCTTAATTTTGGATTATACTGAAAAATAATTATAATTCAGAATATCACAGGGAAAAATGAAGGCTATACTGATACAGGGTAGATACCTGTCATTTACAGGAAAATGACATATGTGACTTGTGATTTTTCGTGATACAGTTAATTTTAGAATTCCTGTATTAGTTTCCTACCACAGGATAGGCAGAAAATATCCAGTTGAATTTCTTGCACATGTATGACATAACTAATTGATGAGATTTCCAAATACATGACTTTTGATGAATTCTGAAGAATATCAACTAGATGAAAAATACTGAAATTGTTTAAAAAAATATATATATTTTTTAATTCAATGATAATGGTCATAATAGTATTAGTTAAGACACCACTGTGGTATGGTTTTTGTCCTTAGGTTGAGCACGTTTAGATTCACATCCAACAATTCTCTTTTTAGCTTGTCGAAGTGCTTGAGGACTCTTCTCACTTTGACATTCTCAGTCAACTCATCAATAAACTTGTATAATGGTTTGATTGCCATGGTAGTGGATGGATGATTAGTACCATCCTCTCCAGTTTAATCATCAACAGCACTTCTCGCCTTGACATTTAAGTCCATCACTAGAAACATCTTCCAATCTTCTGGTCTTCATCACTACTCGTTTTCATTCTGCTAGTGCAGATTTGCGGTCACAAATTTTTAAAAAAAAACATAATAAAAATCAAAAGGTTAAATATTTTATCCAGTTTAATCGCTCATGCTTTCTTCTTCTAATCTTAACAGTGACATCTTTACCTCGCCTTTTAGCAGACTGTAAATCACACAGTGACGGTAATAGGTGTATGCTGCATCTGTTATGACCACAAATTAATCAAATGTTATAATTTTGTTTACCTCGAATATGCTGTGCAAGGAAAAGTAGGATTCAGCCCTCCTTACTTCAGATACTAATCTACTAACAACGCCTTTGATTACAAGCATCCTTTAAACGTTGTTCTAAATTAACAAAAGTAATTATTATTATTTAGATATCGTTAAACAAACCCAGGAGAAATGAACCATCCCATTAAAATCATTTTCTTTAAGTAGAGTTTTATAAACATTTGCGGACTTCACGCTGTAAGAAAAAATCAATTAATTAATTTTAACTGGTATTTAATTTAATGAATTACCCCAAACCACAAACATTTGGCAAAATTGTAGTATCCCTTTAAAAAAGTTACCATAAGGTATTTATAATAATTTTTATATCTTACTCAAATTTTTAAAAGGTATTGACTTGCTCCGTGATTTCTTAATTGAGCTATCACATGATGTACCAGATTTATCTTGCACAAGCATCTTTTCTATAATAATAAGTCTCTTCTCATTATTAGCAATAGTGGTAATAGAAGTTGTAATAGTTCATTGTTCTTTTTTGAATTTCTTTAAGCACCCTTGATTAGAGTCCACATTTGACTGTTTGTAGGGGTAACTGAACCTGAAGAAGATGGTGAGATTGACATTGAATGGCCTTTTTTGAATTTGTAAGTGTAGTAATGGTGGTTTGCTGACAGGTTTTCCTATATTTTTACTTAATGGCAGTTTTGGAGTAGATGTATTCAAAAGCATTTGTGGGTTTTGAAGAATTTTTAAAGCTTAAGACAGTTGTCATCACTGGTAGATTCAATATCAGAACTAGTATCTGAGATCACTTGTAGCAATGATGTACCTCCTCCGGTTAGTGTACGTTACATTTGGCCCCATATTTAGTTTGTAATTGTTCCACAGTTGTCCCAATGTCTCAATTCTGAAAACAACTCTTCGCCACTGTGTAACCATCAGCCATGATATCAGTATATCTAGATATTGCTAGATAAATAATAAGTAAATAAAGAACTAACCTGGACCTTTTACAAAAGGATACCTGGAATCCACGGGAAAAAAATCTAACATGTGCTTTTATCACTCCTCCCATATTAATTGATTGATTAATGCACATGGCTTTTTTTAAAGAAAAATCCGTGATTTCTGACTGCAAACGAGTAGCAAAGCCAAAGAAGAAAAATTGGATTCTATGTTTGCCCCCATTGTAATGAGGAAGTTGCTTAAGGACATATCTGAGGCAATAAACAAATTGTATTTTGAAAAGGGCATCTCTTCTGGAATTGCAATTCTAGATCTGGTATGTTGTTTAGTATACAATCTACTTGCATTAATTTGTGAACTATCCAGTATATTTCATGGGTATTATACTTACTTTTTGTAGAATTAGTTATGGAATCTAGGGGTGTTGATGAAACGATCACACTCCAGTAGTTTTTCCAAAGTTGCTAATCTCATAAGACACTCAAATGAAAGTACTTCCTGAACTAAACGATTCCAGTTAACTACATTAGATAATGACAGTGAAGACTCAGGCAAGTAAGATGATTTCATTATATAAATTGTATGACACAAAACTACTTTTTTCAGTGCGGTTAGTATTACTCCAGAGGAATTCTGGAGAGTAGATAGTGATAATGATCTATTTTGTCGACATGGATCTTCCATCCATACCTACTCAGCAACTCAAAAAATACTGTTGTACAGTTTTGACAACAGGGTAAGGTGGAATACTATTGAAGTACAATCACTACATATCTGATGTGCAATGTTCTGTTTTTCTCAAATTTCTTTTGTACTGTTTATGGTTATTGGAAAGTTGTCAGGGAAAAAAAAGTATATAATTACCTATATTCCCACATCACTTCCTAATCTCAAGAAAAATATGCCGGAATAACAAAAAACATTGAAATTATACAAATGTGTGCATGAAGTGTGATCATATGTATCATCAAAAAGTATCCCTCCAACTCGCAATGCTTCATCATAGAATTACCTCGCCATCCGTTCGAACGGTATAGACAACAGAGTGTAAACAATCATTAGTAAAGGTAGTAACCTTAAAGTCTGGTAAAAAAGATTCATTATCCATAAAAGACGTTTTGCTATCAAAAAACTTGAGCTTAATCTTCGAAGGTTTTTTCGCGTTCACTTGTTTTTTAACCTTTTGTAATTTTGACTAAAAACTATATACTGCTCTTTTAATTATCAATAAAATCATGTTCCAAAGTAACTCTCCATTCCTTCTTGTGGTCATCATCTGTAACAGTTTTCTGTTATCTATCAGAAATAATGCTATTTTTGTTTCTACTTTATGTAATCTTGATTTGTAACTATGTATCGATGAGGTTTACAGATGTTTAAGCTAAATCCTTAATAATGCATGAGGTAATTGCTTCTTATTTCCAACTTATTCAGTCTCTTTTCAAACTGTCTCCAGATTACAATGATATAAATTATATTTCATGTGAAAAAGAGCAATAAAAACCTTGTAATTATAGTAATTGAGGCTTGGCAGTACAGTGTCAAATGTAAGAGTATAGCTACTTTCTCAAAGAAAAATTTGTAGGGATAACATGAGCAGTTCAGTTTTGGTTTTAGTACTAATAGAATAATGTTGTGTCTTTCTAATTCATATGTCTGTTATTCTTGTGTGACAAGGGTCTCAGATACATATATATTTCACTCAAGATGTGATAACTAATACATAAATCAAACACTCTTGAGAGAGAGAGAAAGAGGAGAGAGGATAATAACACATTAGAAAATGGAGACAATCAATTCTCTTACCCACCACATAAGTCTCCAATATTATTGAAGTTAATGTTAGCTTTGGCTCATGGAAAGATTGGTCAATTATCCTCTACATAGGCAAAATTATCGCAAGAATGATCCTGTGTGTGTCTAATTAAAAGTTAAAAGAACTCTATTGTGAACTTAATTTAAAGGAATTATGTCATCAATAGTTACAAACAACTCATGTATCTCATTGAGAATGAAGGAGTAAAGGAGACACAATTACTCCTGGTATGTTCCAAGGTTTGCTGACAGGGATTTACAAGAGAAAAGAAGGAGAAGTTTTCAAAGATTTGCTATGATTCTTATATGTATTATATATAGAATTATTTCTCATTGTGATAAACTAATAAACTGAAATGTCACTTGTTGCTAGAACTTAATACTAGTTCTAAAGCAGTCGATTAAAAGTACACACCAATGTGGTATATACATAATATACATATATAGATATATTATGTGTATACACATTGGATACACTATGAACACTTCACATTCACTGTCAGCATTTAATAAAATTACAACTGACAGGTAATTACGAATAAATTACAACACATATATATGTATACAATGATAAGTATATTGTATGTATATCTGTATATGTATATGTATATAGCTATAAAAACCAAAAGATTGTATATTATATATATATACACACACACACACGCACACATATATGTGTGTGTTGTATATGTGTGTGTGTGTGTGTGTGTGTGTGTGTATACAATATTATTAGATATATATATAGATTATATATATATACATATAGATATATTACATTACTTATATATAAACATATATATCATTGTATACATATATGTGTGTGTAATTGTTAATTACCGGTCAGTGGGTAATTTAATAAATGCTGACAGTGAACGTGGGAAGCGTAATAGTTGTGATCCTAAGGTATTGTCAAGTATGGGTCAATCTTTTGATTCTCATTTCATCCACTTGTTGATGATCCAGATAAACAGAAATCTCCTAAAGAAAAGTACTTGACAAAGTTTGTTAAAAGAGTCTGGGATTGCAATTTCCACCTTATCTATAAAATAACTGAGACAAACATGGTACGGACAAATGGTGAGCCATTCCAATAATGTTGGTAGGCTTTTAAAAAGCGAATTTGAAAATGGGGTT
>NW_024537051.1:0-6611 GCF_016097555.1 Gigantopelta aegis | reverse complement strand
GGCAAAAGTCATTATTCATACAGATGCAGTCATGTTGGTTTTCCCTTTCCTCAGACATTGTATTTTTTTTAATACTGGATATTTTTTGAGTGCCATTGAGGTCTTCATAAATCTGGGGGTCAGTCAAGTCATGTGTTTCAAGGGAATAAGTTTAAGGAGTTGAGGTACTCTGAATAGCCCTGCTGTCTTACATATTATAGTGAGCACACCCAACATCTGACAATAAAATTCTTCAGGAGTATATTTTTAAAAAAATATTTTTTCAAATATGACATATTGCATTTGTTACAAAAACTGTAACCAAAATACATGTGTGTTTTGTGGAGGGGTTTGTAAACATTAAATTAGGTTTGCACTTTGTAGGGAAAACAACAGTTTTCATGTTGAGGCAGGGTGTTGCAGTTTATGTCAGGAGACACCAGATTCCTGGGTTGTCATACAAAAAACACACGGATTCACCCCAACGTTTTGAAAAAAAACATGTATTGTTATCAGTTAATTAGGTGCCACCATTTACCAATAAATTTCCGGCTGGGGTCTCGAAGTTCGGGTTTTTGTTACCGAACCTTTTGATAGAGAAAGGTTAACCACCCACCACAAAGGTCCTTGTTGCTTGGGTTTATTAAATGTGAGGGTTTGTGGTTGGTAAAAAACAATTTAGGTTCATCTGGGGGCTTAAAAAAATGTAATAATGCCAAATTTATTTGATTTGTAGTACCCACCCGTGTCAAAGTAGCCTTGTTGCTTTGGCACATGTATGGGGGACCTGGTAAAAAAAAAGTTACTAAAAATTTTGTGCGAAACTAGGGGTGGTTTGCAGAAACATCTGGTTATATACGAAAAAAGGAGCCATGAAGGGTACCAGTTTCTGCAGTTAATACTTTGAGGTAGGTTTGTAGTACTGATATTTATGGCGTCACAATTTGGTTGATATAGTGCAAATATAGTTTTTAAACAAAATATTAATACTTTTATAGGCCTATGGGATTATATATTTTGTATAGTAAATATTATATTAAAATAGGGGGTTTCACCCAATATATTATATATAAATATTATGATTATTAAATTATATGAGATTAAATATTACAAATATAAATTTAAACTATATTATAATCAATATAATTTAACATGGGCTGCATAGGTCACATTATTATATGAATATTTGATAATAATATACTGTATTATAGGTTATGAATATTTATTTATGAATATAATATTAATTAATATGGCATTAATATTATATAATAATAAAATATTAATAATTAACAAATATATATAATTTGAATGTTTTAATCTATATATATAATATAACTTATATCAACTATACATAATATAATTTTATATATTTAATATAAAAAATATAAATCTAAACTATAGATTTATTAATAGCAAATGATTTGGAAATTAAACAATTTATTATAATTGGAACATTTTTTGGGAAAATGGTAGTTATTATTAATAAAAAGGCCCCACTTAGGGGGAAATATTACATAAGTAATGATAGTTATTATTTATTATATAATATAATATATAATATAATTATGATATTTATTAATATTGTATAGGATGATAATATCATATTTTATAATGTGTTTGTTTTTTAGAAATACCCCCCCCCCATAATACCCCCCCCACCCCGGCTAAATATATTTATATTGTAATATAAATTATCTAACATATTTCTTGAAAAATTCATATTTTAATTGAGGCAATTATAGTTATATTATATAAAAATATTATAAATAACTCTTTTTTGCACTAATTGGTGGTAATTTGCTAATTCTCATTTATACAATAAATAATAATATAAAGATTGATTTGTTTAACATATCTTATTATAATCCGTTATATAATTTCTGGTTAAAATTAATCCTGAGTTTAATAATAATAACACCTTGATTTGGGTGTCTAATAAATTATAACACCAATATTTAATATTTCTGCGTAATATATTCAGCGTTTTAGTGGTCCTACCCTGTGTAAAATCTTTACATTTATTGTTCTATATAAACATCTCCCCTGTACCCTCGCTGAAAATGCTAATTTTTTTACCCCATATATAATTAGTACCTCATATATATAATTATTATTGTCTCTTATCCCTAATTTGTACTATGCATAAATTCTCAGTTTTGCATTTTATACTATTATGTATAGGGCTTTAATTCATATTTAAATACGATAATTAATTTTAATTTCTAAATTGATTATAATACTATCGTTCTTTTTATATAATAAAATCCCCCCACTATACATGGGACACCTCCCATTGCGCGCCCTAATATCTATTGTATATAATATCTTATAAATAATTATATATATATATTGGTATACCTGTAGTTATTTAATTAATAATATGCTATAATCCCCCGTTTTATTATTAACAATTTTACCAATTTATAAAACCTCTCTTTATACAATATATAAATTTTTTATAACTCAAATATATAATACTACTATATAATTATATATACAAGAAATCCATGTTATATATGTAAATATATATTTATAATTCGCCCTATATCTATGGTAATAATTTAGGTTACCAGATTGTTTGTGTAAAGACTTGAACCTTCCAATCGAGTTCACCGTATTTGAGTTATTTGTGGATTTTGTTTTGGTTTTGTTTTGTGTTTGTTTTTGTATTTTGGGTTCGGCGTGCCTGTTGGTGTCTATGACCAATTTCTACCTGGGTTTTGTGTTGTGTTTTGTTTGTTACAGGTATTTCCCAACTTCACTTTTGCGGATGGCTTGCGTTTGTTCTATTGCCCAGCTTGTTAAAAAATTATTAAATTAATATATAAAAATTAAACCTCCAAATTAATATAATATTATTATTGTTTAGACATAATTAAAATTTATAGGTATATTTATATAATTCTAAGATAAAATATATATAAATAGTAATGTATTGTAATTATGGAATATAATATTGGCATTCTTAGTTTAGATGGATATGTTATATATTCCTCGCAGTTGGGTAATAACTTAAAATAATTGCCCCATATATCATATATTTAATTATATATAATATTATTTATATTAAAATTTGTTTATATCCCAAATATAGTGATTTTTAGGGGGACCAATTGTAACAATTTATTGATATAAATAATTTACAAAAGTCGATGTTTATATTTTATCCTTCTCCATTACGGGGGGGGGGGATATATATAATTTTTTTATAGATATCTGATATAATGTCTTATATACGATCGTATATCATGGTTCTAATAATGCTCTAATATATTAAGGTATTAAAAATAATTATAAAAACATTGATAAAAATATTTAATAATTATATATGAGGGGTATCTATAATTTAGCGACATTGATGTCTCTACCCCATAATATAGGCTGAAGTCAACAACCAACCCAATCTTATTATTACTATAATATCTTCAGGGGAAATATTTTAATATATAAATATTATGTTATTAAAGAATAATATTATTGTTCAAAATAAATATCGCATATTTGTAAATGTAACAAAAAAAAATAAATGTACAAATAATTAAAATTGTTGGGTTTTGTGAGGGGGTTACATTATAATTAGGTTGCAACTATAGAATTACAACAGGGTGGCTTATGGAGGGTCTGTTGTCGTTTGTTTGGTCAATAGTATCTTATAATACCAATAATGTTGCCTGGTTTGCGCATTTATATACACAGCTATGGTATATAATTTCGTTGGATAAATAATTCATATTCAATATATCTTGCCCAATTATAATTATTTATTATTCCGGGGCTATATTCCGAAGTCGAGGTTATGTGACAAAATTATTGTTATAGATTAGATAGTTATAAACTCCGTTATGTCCGTATGTGAATACCCCGTTGATTTATTCATAATGGAGGTGTGTTTGTATAAAAAAAATAATAGTATTATAATAATGGGGCTAAAAATAAATGTTAGCCCAACACTGTTTATTTGATTTAAATATTAGTACCACCGTGTCAATAAAAGTAGCCCTTGTGCTTGGAAACATGTATGGTGGTAACATATTAATATAAGTAATAAAACGTTACGACAATTGTGTCGGAATATATACCTCGGGGGTGTGTTGAAGTGAAACATTGTGTTTGTTTTTGGTTGCCGTGGGTTGTGCCAATGAAAAAGGTCAGTATGTTTTTGTTTGTATTGTAAAACTTTGCGGTAGGGGTTTTAGTTTGATAGTTTATGGGGGTACCCGTGTTGGTTGATGTTGGCCATTGCAGTTCTAGTTAAAAACGTCCAACCTTTGGTTTTACCCATGGTTTGTTCGGCCTATGGGATTTTGTTATGGGATAGTTCCAACAAAAACCTATAGGCACCTATTCAGGTGCTATAATATATAAAGATTAAATGATTTTGCTATATATATGAAAATATTAATAAATAATTATTAACTATTTAGATTGAATGAGGGGCCGTCAATATCGCCAATGAACAGTTTATACAATGGGGGACCTTGTCTGACTTGGGGGTGGGACTAATTTAACTTACGTAACATGGTCGCCTATGGGAATGGCGGAGTTGGTATGAACAACCTATAATTAGCACTGAGGGAAAAAAGGTTTATGCTTTTGGCCTATAATTCAACTTACCTACATGTGAAATGTTATTTAACATTGGTGTTCGGGGACTGCAAGTTCTACAATGACCTTGACTTGACAATATGTTAATATACATAGCCTGCCCCCCAGTCGAACTTAAAATTCGCATTAAGCAAATTATGTTTTGGCCTATAAAAAACAACTATGTGGGCCAATATCTTATGATTTAATGTTGGTTGACTTTTCCATATACAACAATAGTTAAAGATGTTTTTATATCTAGGCCCCCCAGTTGGAACTTTTCTGTTAGCAATTATCACCTTTAAGACCCATTGCCAATTGTTTATGGGATAATTTCTTGCACTTTTATTACATAGGGGCCCCCTAAGTGTATACTTTGTTAGCTTAACTAATTTCGATCTTGATTTGTATTGTCCTTTTCGCATATTGAACATTTCTTTTTTTCTTATGAAGACAAATTTGTAGTGTTAGGTGGGGGAAACAAGGCCATAATTTGAAGAATTTTTTTCCAATGTGCCCCTAATTGCTCTGTTTGTCAACTATTTGCCTTCATTACTCATTTATACCTAAACCATAAAGCTGTTAAACATTATCTTAGGTCTACGATCAAACTCTTTTTTTAAAAATAATCACTTAGTTTGCTCCCCATTGGAAAGTGTATTTTAAGTGTATACTAGATTTGGGAACCAAGTTTTCCAGATGTTGATTATCTACCTTGGTGGTGGTAATTTGATGATTTATTTGTTATTGTTAATGCTGTATTATCCAAATGTTAATAGCTCTAAAATGATAGGGCTGGGATTACAGATTGTAGGAATACATCCATTAAATATTATGTTGTATTTGATTGGATTAGAAAAAAATTGCAACTATAAAATAGATGTGTCGGGGTAATTATGTCACTTAAAAAAACCAGTTTTTTAGTAATGAATCAAAAAATAAAGATGCGAAAGCTGCATGATAATTCCAGATAGAAAACCAAATTTTACAAAACCTCCACGGACAGTAGGGGTATACCATAAAAAATATCAGTCAGGGACATTATTGGGCTGGGCCTGCCAATGGTTTTGGATGGGTCCAATTTTGGGAAATCTACTGCATAGCTGATGGTTTTGGAATTCCACGCACATGGTAACTTTGAAGGGGATGCCCCCAAACCTCCAGCATACAGGATTTTTCTTCCAACACAGTGATGGTGCAGGACATTAAAGTCATTACTTCATACAGATGCACAGCCATGGGGTGGTTTTTTCCTTTCCTCAGGGGGGACATTGTATTTTTTTTAATACTGATATTTCTTTGATGTGCTCCTATGAGGTCTTCATCAATTTAGGGGGGCAGGTCAAGTACAATGTGTTTTCAATGGGAAAGTAGGAGTTTAAGGCCGTTGAGGGTACTCTGCATAGCACACATGCCCTCCCAGGTGTCTGTACACCCCATTATAGCTGAGGCACACACCACACAATCTGACAATAAATAATCTTCAGGAGTATTATTTTAAAAAAAAGTATTTTGTTCACAAATATTGACATTATTGCATTTGGTAACAAAACTGTTTACAAAAAAAGAACATGTGTTGTGTGAGGTGCTACATTAAAATTAGGTTGCACTGTAGAAACACAACACAGTTTGCAGTGAGGTTGGGTCAGTTTATGTCAGAGGACACCAGATCCTGGTTGTCATAAAAAAAAACACATGATGATCACCAACCTTTGGAAACATGTATGTATGTTATCAGTAAGGTTTTCACTATACCAATTAAATTTCCGGCGGGGCGAAAGTCGAGGTTTTGTACCGAAACTTTTGAAGAGAAGTTAAACACCCCAAGTCCGTGAGGGGTTATAAATGTTGAGTGTGTGGGTTGGTAAAAAAAAATTTTTTCATCTGGGCTAAAAAATGTATGCAATTTTTTTGATGTAGTACCACCGTGTTCAAGTAGCCTTGGGTTGGAACAGTATGGGGGTTACCTGTAAAAAAAAAAGTACTAAAATTTTTGGTGGAAAACTAGGGGTGTGCAGAAAAAACATCTGGTTATAACGGAAAATGAG
>NW_024537050.1:0-10639 GCF_016097555.1 Gigantopelta aegis | reverse complement strand
CTCATTAAAATTCAATATGTAAAAAAAAAAAAAATCTCAATATTGACTAACAAAATCCAAGTTTTGCTCATTTTTACCAAATTATTAGCTCAAAACTGTTAAAAAATATTGCAACAACCTGTAGTAACATCAGAGGTCATTTTATGCTATTTTGGAGGATACTGAAATTTAAAAGTTGAAAATTTTAATTTTAATTTTTAATAAATTCAAAAAAAATGTTTTTTAATTTAATAAAATATTTAGAAAATAAATAAATTAGTTTTCATATTCCTTGTGGTATGCACAATCAGTCTGTGTAATTTCACCTCTCTGGTTATAATACTTTCATCAGAATCAAGCATTTAACCGGTGTAATGTGTGAACTATATCAGGCCTCAGACCACAATTAATTTCGCTATATGTTTCTATATAGCCTTAGTGGCTATAATATTTTTATTAATATCAGCAGGCCCGTGAAGTTTTGTATGTACCTTTGCCTGCATGGGGGACACATACCCTGAAAAGGACAACCCCTGTTGTCCAGCTCTTTCTCCCAGCATATTGGTTTAAACAGACACACCCTCTAAACCTGGCCGGAGTACACCCATTTTACACAAAAAGCACTACTTTTGCATGGGCCGGAATTACCACAAACAAGTCTTCAATGTCAACAAGTTACACATGTTTACAAACTACATGCTATCCCCTGTCACTTCAGTCAAACAGTTGCCACTTCATAGCTGTCTGCCATGAAATAATCACAGTCAAACAGCAGACTACTTGCGCGGTGAAACTTCCGGATTTTGGACAACCAAATGGGAAGATAACTGTAATCTGAGGCCTATCAGTCAATTTTTTCCCCTAAAAACTGGCCCACACTAATGCATTCCAATGATATACATATTAAAGCAATGCTCGGTAAGTATCGGTATGTCACCTTTAAACTGAGAGTATACAGAGGCTGTGTTAAAACACCTACCACAGTGCCTTGCCATGGCCAATTTTAGCAATGGAAACTTGAGCGACACCAACTTCAAAATGTAATAACTTTATCAAATTTTGGAATTTCTTCATACAATGAGCAGCTATTTTTTCTTCTACATATGTTCTATCTGCACAGTGTTGTCTTGGAAAGATTTTGAAATATTTAAAGGAAAAAAAATCAATCATTAGATTTTACTTCATTTTTAATGAAATATTAAACTTAAATTTAAATTTTTGAAAAACAAAAAAATCTAAAACTGTAAAATTTTGCATTTTAGATATGATAAGTGGAGGCTTAGTAAAGATATGGTGACTGAATTCATGATACATTATTAGAAATGTGTCAGAGGGATGGTGAAAGTCACAAAATTGGGGCCATTTGCAACAAATGTTTACACACTAATTTCAGGGAAAATTAGACATGATAGGCCTCATATTCAATTTTGACCTGCTGTATTTACTTAATCTACTTCATTTACTGTATTAGACATGTAGCCACTTTGTAAAAGGCA
This sequence comes from Gigantopelta aegis, assembly GCF_016097555.1. NCBI lineage: Eukaryota > Metazoa > Mollusca > Gastropoda > Neomphalida > Peltospiridae > Gigantopelta > Gigantopelta aegis. The sequence goes on along the minus strand of NW_024537050.1, from coordinate 9,164 downwards.
AAACAGTCCATATAAATGCATATTAATATGAATATGCCCTACAGATATTACTTAGGTATACACCATATATTTTATATTTTTTTTGTTGACGACAACTTTGAAAATGAAGATTTTGTCACAAAATGCTGATATAAATCCTACCAAGAGGTACTTGCACCATATTTTTCAGTTTCCAGTGATAACTGTTAACAAGTGTAGTCATGTGCCAGTGTCTGGGATACCTCAGTGTAGTATTTCTTGATTGGAAGGATGTTTGTAGTAATGACCACTGAATATGCATTATGGATTATTCTGCCATCTGTATTACAAGCCAAATGTTAACCTTTTTGGCACATTTTCTGCAATAAACTTGACAAGTATACCAGCATCTGATTACTGAACACAATAAATACATTCAGACAGCATAGAATATTAGCCTATTAGATTTTCTAAGGATAAAAGACCATTTTTGAAAAATTACTGAAGTGTGTAATTTACATAAATGTAGGTGAAATGTATTATTAGAGTACTTAATCTTGTTAAAAACTGTATACTATTTATTTAAAGTGTTTAATTACATTTAGTAGTGATATATTCATTATATTTAGATTTTCTGTCCAATTGCAATAATTGAGAAACTCATTAAAATTCAATATGTAAAAAAAAAAAAATCTCAATATTGACTAACAAAATCCAAGTTTTGCTCATTTTTACCAAATTATTAGCTCAAAACTGTTAAAAAATATTGCAACAACCTGTAGTAACATCAGAGGTCATTTTATGCTATTTTGGAGGATACTGAAATTTAAAAGTTGAAAATTTTAATTTTAATTTTTAATAAATTCAAAAAAAATGTTTTTTAATTTAATAAAATATTTAGAAAATAAATAAATTAGTTTTCATATTCCTTGTGGTATGCACAATCAGTCTGTGTAATTTCACCTCTCTGGTTATAATACTTTCATCAGAATCAAGCATTTAACCGGTGTAATGTGTGAACTATATCAGGCCTCAGACCACAATTAATTTCGCTATATGTTTCTATATAGCCTTAGTGGCTATAACATTTTTATTAATATCAGCAGGCCCGTGAAGTTTTGTATGTACCTTTGCCTGCATGGGGGACACATACCCTGAAAAGGACAACCCCTGTTGTCCAGCTCTTTCTCCCAGCATATTGGTTTAAACAGACACACCCTCTAAACCTGGCCGGAGTACACCCATTTTACACAAAAAGCACTACTTTTGCATGGGCCGGAATTACCACAAACAAGTCTTCAATGTCAACAAGTTACACATGTTTACAAACTACATGCTATCCCCTGTCACTTCAGTCAAACAGTTGCCACTTCATAGCTGTCTGCCATGAAATAATCACAGTCAAACAGCAGACTACTTGCGCGGTGAAACTTCCGGATTTTGGACAACCAAATGGGAAGATAACTGTAATCTGAGGCCTATCAGTCAATTTTTTCCCCTAAAAACTGGCCCACACTAATGCATTCCAATGATATACATATTAAAGCAATGCTCGGTAAGTATCGGTATGTCACCTTTAAACTGAGAGTATACAGAGGCTGTGTTAAAACACCTACCACAGTGCCTTGCCATGGCCAATTTTAGCAATGGAAACTTGAGCGACACCAACTTCAAAATGTAATAACTTTATCAAATTTTGGAATTTCTTCATACAATGAGCAGCTATTTTTTCTTCTACATATGTTCTATCTGCACAGTGTTGTCTTGGAAAGATTTTGAAATATTTAAAGGAAAAAAAATCAATCATTAGATTTTACTTCATTTTTAATGAAATATTAAACTTAAATTTAAATTTTTGAAAAACAAAAAAATCTAAAACTGTAAAATTTTGCATTTTAGATATGATAAGTGGAGGCTTAGTAAAGATATGGTGACTGAATTCATGATACATTATTAGAAATGTGTCAGAGGGATGGTGAAAGTCACAAAATTGGGGCCATTTGCAACAAATGTTTACACACTAATTTCAGGGAAAATTAGACATGATAGGCCTCATATTCAATTTTGACCTGCTGTATTTACTTAATCTACTTCATTTACTGTATTAGACATGTAGCCACTTTGTAAAAGGCAAAACAGTCCATATAAATGCATATTAATATGAATATGCCCTACAGATATTACTTAGGTATACACCATAATATTTTTTTTGTTGACGACAACTTTGAAAATGAAGATTTTGTCACAAAATGCTGATATAAATCCTACCAAGAGGTACTTGCACCATATTTTTCAGTTTCCAGTGATAACTGTTAACAAGTGTAGTCATGTGCCAGTGTCTGGGATACCTCAGTGTAGTATTTCTTGATTGGAAGGATGTTTGTAGTAATGACCACTGAATATGCATTATGGATTATTCTGCCATCTGTATTACAAGCCAAATGTTAACCTTTTTGGCACATTTTCTGCAATAAACTTGACAAGTATACCAGCATCTGATTACTGAACACAATAAATACATTCAGACAGCATAGAATATTAGCCTATTAGATTTTCTAAGGATAAAAGACCATTTTTGAAAAATTACTGAAGTGTGTAATTTACATAAATGTAGGTGAAATGTATTATTAGAGTACTTAATCTTGTTAAAAACTGTATACTATTTATTTAAAGTGTTTAATTACATTTAGTAGTGATATATTCATTATATTTAGATTTTCTGTCCAATTGCAATAATTGAGAAACTCATTAAAATTCAATATGTAAAAAAAAAAAAATCTCAATATTGACTAACAAAATCCAAGTTTTGCTCATTTTTACCAAATTATTAGCTCAAAACTGTTAAAAAAATATTGCAACAACCTGTAGTAACATCAGAGGTCATTTTATGCTATTTTGGAGGATACTGAAATTTAAAAGTTGAAAATTTTAATTTTAATTTTTAATAAATTCAAAAAAAATGTTTTTTAATTTAATAAAATATTTAGAAAATAAATAAATTAGTTTTCATATTCCTTGTGGTATGCACAATCAGTCTGTGTAATTTCACCTCTCTGGTTATAATACTTTCATCAGAATCAAGCATTTAACCGGTGTAATGTGTGAACTATATCAGGCCTCAGACCACAATTAATTTCGCTATATGTTTCTATATAGCCTTAGTGGCTATAATATTTTTATTAATATCAGCAGGCCCGTGAAGTTTTGTATGTACCTTTGCCTGCATGGGGGACACATACCCTGAAAAGGACAACCCCTGTTGTCCAGCTCTTTCTCCCAGCATATTGGTTTAAACAGACACACCCTCTAAACCTGGCCGGAGTACACCCATTTTACACAAAAAGCACTACTTTTGCATGGGCCGGAATTACCACAAACAAGTCTTCAATGTCAACAAGTTACACATGTTTACAAACTACATGCTATCCCCTGTCACTTCAGTCAAACAGTTGCCACTTCATAGCTGTCTGCCATGAAATAATCACAGTCAAACAGCAGACTACTTGCGCGGTGAAACTTCCGGATTTTGGACAACCAAATGGGAAGATAACTGTAATCTGAGGCCTATCAGTCAATTTTTTCCCCTAAAAACTGGCCCACACTAATGCATTCCAATGATATACATATTAAAGCAATGCTCGGTAAGTATCGGTATGTCACCTTTAAACTGAGAGTATACAGAGGCTGTGTTAAAACACCTACCACAGTGCCTTGCCATGGCCAATTTTAGCAATGGAAACTTGAGGGACACCAACTTCAAAATGTAATAACTTTATCAAATTTTGGAATTTCTTCATACAATGAGCAGCTATTTTTTCTTCTACATATGTTCTATCTGCACAGTGTTGTCTTGGAAAGATTTTGAAATATTTAAAGGAAAAAAAATCAATCATTAGATTTTACTTCATTTTTAATGAAATATTAAACTTAAATTTAAATTTTTGAAAAACAAAAAAATCTAAAACTGTAAAATTTTGCATTTTAGATATGATAAGTGGAGGCTTAGTAAAGATATGGTGACTGAATTCATGATACATTATTAGAAATGTGTCAGAGGGATGGTGAAAGTCACAAAATTGGGGCCATTTGCAACAAATGTTTACACACTAATTTCAGGGAAAATTAGACATGATAGGCCTCATATTCAATTTTGACCTGCTGTATTTACTTAATCTACTTCATTTACTGTATTAGACATGTAGCCACTTTGTAAAAGGCAAAACAGTCCATATAAATGCATATTAATATGAATATGCCCTACAGATATTACTTAGGTATACACCATAATATTTTTTTTGTTGACGACAACTTTGAAAATGAAGATTTTGTCACAAAATGCTGATATAAATCCTACCAAGAGGTACTTGCACCATATTTTTCAGTTTCCAGTGATAACTGTTAACAAGTGTAGTCATGTGCCAGTGTCTGGGATACCTCAGTGTAGTATTTCTTGATTGGAAGGATGTTTGTAGTAATGACCACTGAATATGCATTATGGATTATTCTGCCATCTGTATTACAAGCCAAATGTTAACCTTTTTGGCACATTTTCTGCAATAAACTTGACAAGTATACCAGCATCTGATTACTGAACACAATAAATACATTCAGACAGCATAGAATATTAGCCTATTAGATTTTCTAAGGATAAAAGACCATTTTTGAAAAATTACTGAAGTGTGTAATTTACATAAATGTAGGTGAAATGTATTATTAGAGTACTTAATCTTGTTAAAAACTGTATACTATTTATTTAAAGTGTTTAATTACATTTAGTAGTGATATATTCATTATATTTAGATTTTCTGTCCAATTGCAATAATTGAGAAACTCATTAAAATTCAATATGTAAAAAAAAAAAAATCTCAATATTGACTAACAAAATCCAAGTTTTGCTCATTTTTACCAAATTATTAGCTCAAAACTGTTAAAAAAATATTGCAACAACCTGTAGTAACATCAGAGGTCATTTTATGCTATTTTGGAGGATACTGAAATTTAAAAGTTGAAAATTTTAATTTTAATTTTTAATAAATTCAAAAAAAATGTTTTTTAATTTAATAAAATATTTAGAAAATAAATAAATTAGTTTTCATATTCCTTGTGGTATGCACAATCAGTCTGTGTAATTTCACCTCTCTGGTTATAATACTTTCATCAGAATCAAGCATTTAACCGGTGTAATGTGTGAACTATATCAGGCCTCAGACCACAATTAATTTCGCTATATGTTTCTATATAGCCTTAGTGGCTATAATATTTTTATTAATATCAGCAGGCCCGTGAAGTTTTGTATGTACCTTTGCCTGCATGGGGGACACATACCCTGAAAAGGACAACCCCTGTTGTCCAGCTCTTTCTCCCAGCATATTGGTTTAAACAGACACACCCTCTAAACCTGGCCGGAGTACACCCATTTTACACAAAAAGCACTACTTTTGCATGGGCCGGAATTACCACAAACAAGTCTTCAATGTCAACAAGTTACACATGTTTACAAACTACATGCTATCCCCTGTCACTTCAGTCAAACAGTTGCCACTTCATAGCTGTCTGCCATGAAATAATCACAGTCAAACAGCAGACTACTTGCGCGGTGAAACTTCCGGATTTTGGACAACCAAATGGGAAGATAACTGTAATCTGAGGCCTATCAGTCAATTTTTTCCCCTAAAAACTGGCCCACACTAATGCATTCCAATGATATACATATTAAAGCAATGCTCGGTAAGTATCGGTATGTCACCTTTAAACTGAGAGTATACAGAGGCTGTGTTAAAACACCTACCACAGTGCCTTGCCATGGCCAATTTTAGCAATGGAAACTTGAGCGACACCAACTTCAAAATGTAATAACTTTATCAAATTTTGGAATTTCTTCATACAATGAGCAGCTATTTTTTCTTCTACATATGTTCTATCTGCACAGTGTTGTCTTGGAAAGATTTTGAAATATTTAAAGGAAAAAAAAATCAATCATTAGATTTTACTTCATTTTTAATGAAATATTAAACTTAAATTTAAATTTTTGAAAAACAAAAAAATCTAAAACTGTAAAATTTTGCATTTTAGATATGATAAGTGGAGGCTTAGTAAAGATATGGTGACTGAATTCATGATACATTATTAGAAATGTGTCAGAGGGATGGTGAAAGTCACAAAATTGGGGCCATTTGCAACAAATGTTTACACACTAATTTCAGGGAAAATTAGACATGATAGGCCTCATATTCAATTTTGACCTGCTGTATTTACTTAATCTACTTCATTTACTGTATTAGACATGTAGCCACTTTGTAAAAGGCAAAACAGTCCATATAAATGCATATTAATATGAATATGCCCTACAGATATTACTTAGGTATACACCATAATATTTTTTTTGTTGACGACAACTTTGAAAATGAAGATTTTGTCACAAAATGCTGATATAAATCCTACCAAGAGGTACTTGCACCATATTTTTCAGTTTCCAGTGATAACTGTTAACAAGTGTAGTCATGTGCCAGTGTCTGGGATACCTCAGTGTAGTATTTCTTGATTGGAAGGATGTTTGTAGTAATGACCACTGAATATGCATTATGGATTATTCTGCCATCTGTATTACAAGCCAAATGTTAACCTTTTTGGCACATTTTCTGCAATAAACTTGACAAGTATACCAGCATCTGATTACTGAACACAATAAATACATTCAGACAGCATAGAATATTAGCCTATTAGATTTTCTAAGGATAAAAGACCATTTTTGAAAAATTACTGAAGTGTGTAATTTACATAAATGTAGGTGAAATGTATTATTAGAGTACTTAATCTTGTTAAAAACTGTATACTATTTATTTAAAGTGTTTAATTACATTTAGTAGTGATATATTCATTATATTTAGATTTTCTGTCCAATTGCAATAATTGAGAAACTCATTAAAATTCAATATGTAAAAAAAAAAAAAATCTCAATATTGACTAACAAAATCCAAGTTTTGCTCATTTTTACCAAATTATTAGCTCAAAACTGTTAAAAAATATTGCAACAACCTGTAGTAACATCAGAGGTCATTTTATGCTATTTTGGAGGATACTGAAATTTAAAAGTTGAAAATTTTAATTTTAATTTTTAATAAATTCAAAAAAAATGTTTTTTAATTTAATAAAATATTTAGAAAATAAATAAATTAGTTTTCATATTCCTTGTGGTATGCACAATCAGTCTGTGTAATTTCACCTCTCTGGTTATAATACTTTCATCAGAATCAAGCATTTAACCGGTGTAATGTGTGAACTATATCAGGCCTCAGACCACAATTAATTTCGCTATATGTTTCTATATAGCCTTAGTGGCTATAATATTTTTATTAATATCAGCAGGCCCGTGAAGTTTTGTATGTACCTTTGCCTGCATGGGGGACACATACCCTGAAAAGGACAACCCCTGTTGTCCAGCTCTTTCTCCCAGCATATTGGTTTAAACAGACACACCCTCTAAACCAGGCCGGAGTACACCCATTTTACACAAAAAGCACTACTTTTGCATGGGCCGGAATTACCACAAACAAGTCTTCAATGTCAACAAGTTACACATGTTTACAAACTACATGCTATCCCCTGTCACTTCAGTCAAACAGTTGCCACTTCATAGCTGTCTGCCATGAAATAATCACAGTCAAACAGCAGACTACTTGCGCGGTGAAACTTCCGGATTTTGGACAACCAAATGGGAAGATAACTGTAATCTGAGGCCTATCAGTCAATTTTTTCCCCTAAAAACTGGCCCACACTAATGCATTCCAATGATATACATATTAAAGCAATGCTCGGTAAGTATCGGTATGTCACCTTTAAACTGAGAGTATACAGAGGCTGTGTTAAAACACCTACCACAGTGCCTTGCCATGGCCAATTTTAGCAATGGAAACTTGAGGGACACCAACTTCAAAATGTAATAACTTTATCAAATTTTGGAATTTCTTCATACAATGAGCAGCTATTTTTTCTTCTACATATGTTCTATCTGCACAGTGTTGTCTTGGAAAGATTTTGAAATATTTAAAGGAAAAAAAATCAATCATTAGATTTTACTTCATTTTTAATGAAATATTAAACTTAAATTTAAATTTTTGAAAAACAAAAAAATCTAAAACTGTAAAATTTTGCATTTTAGATATGCTAAGGCGGAGGCGTTAGTAGAGATATGGTGACTGAATTCATGATACATATAGAAGAAATGTGTCAGAGGGATGGTGTGAAAGTCACAAAATTGGGGCCATTTGCAACAAATGTTTATTACACACTAATTTCAGGGAAAAAATTAGACATGATTAGGCCTCATATTCAATTTTGACCTGCTGTATTACTTAATCTACTTCATTGTACTGTATTAGACATGTAGCCACTTTGTAAAAGGCAAAACAGGTCCATATAAAAAGCATATTAATATGAATATGCCCTACAGATATTTACGTAGGTATACACCAGAATATTTTTTTGTTGACGACAACTTTGAAAATGAAGATTTTGTCACAAAATTGCTGATATAAATTCCTACCAAGAGGTACTTGCACACCATATTTTCAGTTTCCAGTGATAACGTTTAACAGTGTAGTCATGTGCCAGTGTTGGGATACCTCAGTGTTTAGTATTTCTTGATTGGAAAGGATGTTTGTTAGTAATGACCACTGAATATGCATTATGGATTATTCTGCCATCTGTATACAAGCCAAATGTTAGCCCTTTTTGGCACATTTTCTGCAATAAACTTGACAAGTATACCAGCATCTGATTACTGACACAATAAATACATTCAGACAGCATAGAATCTTAGCCTATTAGATTTAGGTAAGGATAAAAGACCATTTTTGAAAAAATTACTGAAGTGATGTAATTTACATAAATGTAGGTTGAAATGTATTATTAGAGTACTTAATCTTGTTAAAAACTGTATACTATTTATTTTTTAAAGTGTTAATAACATTTAGTAGTGATATATTCATTATATTTAATTTTCTGTCCAATTGCAATTAGTTGAGAAACTCATTAAAATTCCAATATGTCAAAAAAAATAAAAATCTCAATATTGACTAACAAAATCCAAGTTTTGCTCAATTTTTACCAAATTATTAGCTCAAAACTGTTAAAAAATATTGCAACAACCTTGTAGTAACATCAGAGGTCATTTCATGCTATTTTGGAGGATATTGAAATTAAAAGTG
>NW_024537049.1:0-7644 GCF_016097555.1 Gigantopelta aegis | reverse complement strand
TTTTAAATCACTTCATTTAAAAAATGCATTAAGCAAGTTGACTTCTGTTAGTCATTCTATTTAGTCACTTTCAATAATTAGTGGAAAGCCTTGATACTCTCTATCATACATCAGGTATTATTTAACACAAAAGTCATCATGGAAGAATAAATCTACTCTTTGACTGAGGGGATTACATTGCATGTATACCTAGGTTGTACTTAATAATTTAATAAAACAATCGCCTATGTAATAGTTGGAAGTACAGAGTATATGATATATACGCTGTGTATGGCAACGCAATCTTTTTTCGCTTATATTTTCCAAACCAGTACAGTAACTGTACAATAGTGTTGTAGGACTATACTAGTGGACAATAAAATTCCATGAAATAATATTATTACTATCACTAATCTTTCCTAGAAGAATTAATTAACAGTGCCTCTACATATAATTATGATCTGTTGTCATGAGAGTAGGTCAGTGCTATGGAATGCAGTGTATCTAAATGATTACATTTTTGGTGTTGTGTCCGTAGAATTCTAATATTTGATAATGGCAATTAATTTAAATTAAAATTTAAACACATGCTCTTATTCCTGTCTTACATAACATTCATCAGTCAAAGCATTTACTGCATTAGCTTCGTTCTTATGCATAACGTAAGGGAGTGTACTGACCAAAAATATAAGATGTAATCTAAAGACTTAACAATAATTATAATAAGATACAATAAATAATATCATCTATCAATTAATAAATCTGATAATTGGGGACTTGGAAATAAAACCAACGCGTGTCCTCAAGTATATATCAATTAGTAAACTTTTAAACTACAGCTTTTGTATCAGTAACAACAGCTGGTCATCTTTAAATTACAGTTCAGTATAATGTATATATTTCAAATTATTGCCATACAACATTTTATATACTTTTTGCTGAAGTAAATCATGTTGTCAGAGGGATTACAAACATACACTGTTGCAGTCAAAAAGTGTTTCATTCTTCTCCATTAGATGATAATAGTAATATATCCTAAACACTGTACATGTGATAAACCCTGTAATTATGTTTTCAACATGAGTATAATATATCAATTGTTTTTAATATAATATGTAAGATGCTCTTCTTGTACAAAAAGAGAAAATTAAACAAAATATTATAACAATTTAAACAATGTAGGAAAAAAGTAACATACTTTAACTTCTATAAGATATTTTGACATTTCTACACAGTCCACTACTAAAGGACGTATGAACTAAATCTAAAACTAAATATACATCTGATGTAATTGCAGATATTACCAAAAAACATAAGCACTGTCCTCCATAAATTACCTAGATTGCTATTAAACATATTTCCGAGAAAGTACCAATAACATCGATATATCTTTCGAAATGTTGACCTACATGTCTCGTCATAGTCATCCATGATACGAGCTCAACATAATCAAGATTCTTGGATACCATAGAAGTCACCATAACACCCATGTTTTGACCACGCCTGCTTCGTTCTAATCGATCACTGTAAAGATGAGAGCCCATTGGCTGTGTTACTGTTTTGTCTGTCATTGTATTGCTATGTTGATCACAGTTCTTAACAATAGATGATACCAGAGAATACCTCCCTCAACAATCCAGTCTAAAATTATCCCCTTCGGAAGACATTGTTATGAAAGAAGACTCACCAAACAATGAAGGTACTTTATTTATCATCATACAATCAAATATCTGTGATATCTATCATGTACGTCACATATTCCCTATTGTATATAACAAATAATGCGCTCATATTGAACACTACTCCATAGTTACAAGTAACAAATTGCTTCAATACAAAACGGATTAACTCATTTAGAATAATTCTTTTATTCATGAGAGATTGGTGTGAAAGTGACAATTGGATCATTACTTGTTGTTTTTTATACTAGAAATAATGTTTGCTTTAAAGAGTATAAATAGGGTTTATATAATATATCAGAATAAGTACATGTTAGACTAAAGTAGACTATTATGCATTGTTGCTTATATTTAATTTGTTGACATCTAAACTTCAACGATTACAGTGCTGTTTTTAGTTCTCTAGATACTCTATTAAAAATAGCAATGTACAGAAAGACAACATGTACATGTATAGTCATTAAGTATTAATTAAAATATAGTTACCATACCCTCCTACATCTAATGTCAACATAAACTGTTTAATAAAAACCAAAACACAAGTTGACGTTATATCACTGTATAAACAGTCACTTTTTGAATTCATTTTCATGTACATAACATGTAACATTGAAAACAAAAGTGCCATTAGAATGTATTATTATAAATACATTCTAATTCTAAATACAGACAGCTCCATTATTGACATAAGTGTTGAATACTGATAAAAAATTGTAAGTGTGGTTTAAGAGCAACCATATGTATTTTCCTGTATGGTAGTAAATGGAGGAACCCATATACAATTATACGAGAACAGGAAAAATGGGCCCTTGTTTGATGGATTGTAGAAGATTAAAGACAAGAGAGTGAGAGAGAACTGTTAAGATGTAGGTGTTTATTTTTTCATACTATTTATTACAGACAATCGTGGACTTTCAAATAACTTGGATTCAATTTCATCTAATGAAAACTCAGAACTAAGTGATTCTTTTGTGGATAATGAACGAGAGAGCCTGTGATAGTGAGCAACAAGACACTCTGATAACAGGACAGGATATCCATTTTATTGGAGTAGTATATTCATGGATCATACTTAGCAAAGGAATCATTAAAATTTTTGTAAACTAATGTTGTTGAGTAAACAGATAGCAGGAAGTCAGTATTGTATATGTTAAAGATTATATGATTGTGTGTGTGGATAGTAAACAGCACAGCAAATAACTGCTCTCTCCCTCTCTCATTAGACCCTCATCGATTCAAATAGACAATGTACCTATGATTGCAGACACAGGCTTCATGTAACGATTAGAGTGTAAAGTCATGATCAAAAAGGTGCCTTGTAAATTTACTATCATAATCATGGCAATGCAGAGTTAATATTCTCAAATGGGATACACCATTAGAAGGATTCTCTCAGATTTTATGAGTGTAACTAGAGGATGGTATCAAGGTACAATATGATGGAATCCACTAACATCGTACAAACCTACAATGAATGATTACCATTACTTATCACTTTGGCCAATCTCTCTCAGTCACAGTAGACATAAGTACAGCTTATAGCTTTTAAAGAGGTGGCTATTTACAGTATACAGTATACAGGTCATTAGTATATAAAACTGTCCCTGCAATACCAGGACTACCATCTATGGCCTAGCATTTCTACTGATGATACTGTATAGGCAGTACTTCCATTGATTTTATTTGAAGGGGGCTTGTCTCATCAGACAGTTGGTGAAATGATGCTACGGAACATAGTAAGGATTCAATAATAGTTTCAGGAAAAGAAGAAATTGATTAATCCTAAATTTTGTGGACGTAGCTCTCAAGTCACGACATACAACTCTCTTATTCACAAGACAATTTACACATACTTAATTCAGCAATACAGGCTGTAGATAAGGATAAAACCTCATTATATAAGATGGTTGGTGCAAGAAAACCTAACAGAGTGTCACGTGTGAGGAAAGCATTCAAAGCTATAAAAGCATTTTTAGTAACAAAACAATTCACATACTGGTACAATGGCCGACATTGTCTCACTCTGTGTACTAGCATATACTTGGCAAGGATCACGTCACATTGTTCTTTGTCCTCTGTCAGTATCGATTACCACATATTATACATGTACTTACTCTCAACTTAATTACATTACTACACAACAAACACATGCTGTAGCATATACTGATGATCTTGGATATGGTGTTAGAAATGCATTAAGAATTGTAGGATACATCCAAATAAAGCTATTAATAATGCAGCTAATTATGCTTATTATTTCATTACTACTAATCCAATTGAGTATGGTTTTGAAAGTATTGGGTCCTATGAAGGAGTAACTATTATGACAAAGGGTCCCGTCTATTTGCATTATTCAGATAATAATGCTGCCAAGTTAGATTGTAATTTCCCTAAATTAATTATGGGTAATTGGGGAAACATCCCAAGAAACTTTGAGAATGGATTCGATGCTATACTCACTCATAATAAAGGGATTTATATCTCAAGAGGAAACAAATACCTAAAGTACACCTCACTAGATGATCAAAGTCCAACCAGTGGTAATTTAAAGGCTATTAGTGGTAATGCCCCCTCATCCTTTCGTCAAACGATTAGATTCAGCAGACCAGCTGATGGACAACAAAACTTATGTTACTCGTGGATCACAGTATGTACGCTATTCTAACTTTCCTTCAAGTTTGTGGTCGATAAAGGCTTTCCAAAAGCTCTTGATGGTAACTTTGGTAATTTACCTGACAATACATTTGCTAAAGGTTTTGATGCTATGGCTGTCCTACCTAACAAAAAGACCTACGTTTTTTAAAAAGGAAAAGTACATTCGTTACAAAGGCAGGCAACACACCCACACATGTGATAATGGTTATCCTCGCCCAATAAAAGGTAATTTTGGTCAAATTCATGTTTTGTAGACATCAGTAAGCTTTTGTATATGATAGATAAATGAATCATAAACTTACTACTTGATGACTTTCATGCTTTTTAATTTGTACATTTTTGTCTTGACTTATTTCTAATTTTCGCAATATCGTAATTCATTTTCATTAATTTGATCAGTTGTCAATATTATGTTATATAATAATATTATTATATGTATATAGTATTGAGTCTTACAATTGTTGTTGATTACATTTTATTATGCTTTGTCTGCATGACCATACAGTCGATGGGTGGGAAGAAGTAATTAAAGCTTGAATCTACAAGATGTTGTGTGAAGCCAATCAAATTTTATTGAGTTTATGAATATAGTTTTGATCAGTTGGTAGTATAGTTAATACTTACATCATGATGAATACTTGTCTTCCTGTCATGGTTACTTCCCAGAATGTTAACTCTCAAAATAGCATATTCCAATGTCAACTCCCAAAATGCCACCATCAATTGGTCCACAGAACAGGAATTTCATAGCATTAATAAAAGTGATCATTAATATGGTACACTTTATAGTAACAATTGAAGAAAAGAGAGTTCAAAATCTAATGAACTATAAAGTATCATAACTTTTATTTAACTTTAAAAAATGTTATTGATAAGTTGGAAAACTATTTCTCTATGCAGCACCTTTTGGTAGAATGATAATTATTTTAATTTCTACAAACTACCTCAACAGTGTTACTTGTCCCTATTTTATTATGCTTTAATATCTTTCTTACATTTATGTATCAATTTCATTTAGCTAAGGCTGACTGCATTAATTATTATTATTTATGTTTATATAATACAGCAAACTATAAAAAGTTGTAAAAAAATTACTTCCTATAAGCAATATTATAATAGATTGTTGTCTGTCTTTAAAAATGTCTAACTTTTTTAGCGTATAGACTGATTTATTACTGTCATGTCTATATTTCAAATTAATTAACCGCCCCACAACCACATCATATTAGTCTAGCTAGCTAGACCCTCCTCCTTTTTGATAAGCTGAAGGACAGAGGAGGGTCTAGAAGTGAACTAGGCTTTACTGCCCCATTGGAATGTATGGAAGCTGTGGGGCAGTAAACTAGTGGTTATAAACTGTTATTTACAATTTCCATGTGAACCCATGAGTTCTTTTTTCTGTGCTTGCTGTCCTTTCAAATTGGAGCTGAAATGCCACGCTATCGACTCTACCACCCATGAGAGAAATGGAAGAAATATAATAGATTTGCCATATCCAAGAATAAAAACAGAATGATTTCCTCTAAAACCTTTAAGATGGCCTTCCTCTGCTCGTCCTTTAGGCAGTCATGAGCCATTTGAAGACAGCCTAATCCAAATTGAATTGCACGTATCTGTTTTCCTCATATATATATATAATCCACGTGGCAATTGTAATAACAGTTTATAACCACAATGTAAACATTGCGGTATTGCCCCACATTCCATACATTCCAAAAGGTGCTCTGCATAGAGATAATAGTTTTTCGAGATGGAAAAGAAAGCCTGGTAACTACTGTTTGCGCATGCGTTTTAATTTCCATAGATTTCTTGGAAAATAGTATACTTTAGGAAATCCTCCGTCAATCTATGACGTCAAAATTCTTTTTAACCGCAATGTCAAACTACTTTGTAGTACTGATAGAAACTTTCTACTCTAACAGTAAGCTCTAAAGCAAGCTAGGAAGGCCAAATCTATCTCTTAAAAAGAGCAACTCTTGTCCATTGAAGCTATATATAATGGAAAGAGGTCTTAGTGTGGTTTTTGTATCCCCAACAACACTGAACAAGTTTGACACCCTTTTTGTTTCCACTCACAACCGACAAATTCGACTAGCCATGCTTAAACTCGTGTAGTGAATAAAATGTCATCAATATAAACCAGCCATTTATTCGTCATTAATTTAAAAGGTTGTAATTATAATGTTACTATATTGCATAAATTACAGTAATTACGCCCATGCGCAAGCAGTAGGCTTTCTTTTCTATCGCGAAAGCCTGGGTACGAGGCTAAGTTCGCTTCTAGACCCGCTTCCGCCCATCAGCTTATCAAAGAGGAGGAGGGTCTAGCTAGCTAGACTACATCAATATAGCAACTGACAATATAAATTTCGGGCTGGGTGTGACCTGTCCAATGTTTACACTTGTACGCGGATACAGTGTTATGTCTGAACTTTGAAATGTGATATTATGTGATTCTATTTACTATCATCACACTTTAATATATGAATTAACAAACTTCCTTTGAAATCTAGTGACTCTCATAGAAGTTCAAATTATATTTTTGTCATAAAACATACTCTCTATAAATAATCTAGCAATAGAAATCATAAAAATGAAAATGATGCCTTCTATTTATTTATTCTTGAGATGCTTTAGATTTTCTATGTCAATAGCTGCCTCTAACAGCTGTGTAAGTTTAATAATGTATTTCAGCTATTTTCTTAGTGATGGAACATTAATGCTGAGCAGTGTCACTTAATGGTTGGCATCAAGTTAACATTCTGAAAGTATTCACAAATTAACTGCACAATCTCTAATCATGGATCAGGAAAAGCATGAAAGATAATTATGATATTCCACAAAAGGTCAAGTTCACTTGCAAATTAATTTTTAAATTAATTCAATCTTGTGATATAATGTAAACTTTGTTTACTAACACCTCAAAATAATAGCCAGTAAAATTTCCTTGAAAGAAAACTACTGTTTTGGAACTTGAAATTATCTTTTGTAATAAAATATACTCTGAATAAATTGTTATAGCCATAGAAAAACATATTAAAAAATGGAATGATGTATTTTATTTATTTATTTATTCTGAGATGCTTTCGATTTCGATGTCAATAGCTGAAATACCTTTAAACAGCGGTGTAAAGTTTAATAATATCAAACATATAATAGAGTATTAGTGCAGGAGCAAGTAGCTATTAAATAAGACCACTCCAGCAAAATGGATCTATACCTATAATTATAACAGGACTTGGATAATAATTCTATAAACTACCATCTGATGCTTGTTTGTAATAAATGATAGAGGAATTAAGTAGAAGTAATCTTTACCAAGAACACACAA
>NW_024537048.1:0-15117 GCF_016097555.1 Gigantopelta aegis | reverse complement strand
TGGCAGCAGTGGGTTTTCTTCCTGTCAATATCTGTGTGGTCCTTACCTATATGAACGAAACCATAATACAGTGAAACTTCTCTAAACCGAACCCTCAGTAAACCGGAATTCCCTCAACACCGAACTTTTTTCACGGTCCCACGTTTTACGCAGCTTTAACCACGAAATAAACCCCTGAAAACCGGAAACCCCTCTACTCTGAATACCGAACGAATTTCCGGGTCCCGTTTTGTTTATTCAATACAATTTTACCTCTGAAGACCGAACAATTAAAACTCTGAAGGAGTGTCGCCTGTCTCGACAGAACAGAACAGAACAGAACTTTATTACACTCAGGCCGTTATGCAACGGCGTAAGAGGAACATACATATTCTGATTTTGACAAGATGGTTAACAGGAGGATACATTGCTTGGTACATATATGAATACAAATACAAATACAAATACATGACATAACATTACATTATAAAGATATGTGTATTAATAATATAAATACATGATATTACATTATAGAGATATGTGTATTAACCATATAGATGCATTCTGCGATGTAACAAGTAGAGGTATATTGTAAAAATATAATTATTCAGAAAATTTCAGTTACAACTGTGTACTTTATAATTATTGGTATTACAATATATAGGTATAAAAATAAAATAAATAAATAATAATAATAATAATAAAAATAAAATTTCATAAAATAACAATAAGACATAAAATAATGTAATACGATTTAAAATATATCAAGTGGTCGTTCTATGTTGACCTTTAGTTTCATTAACTGGTTAATGTATGCTAATTTTGGTTGTTGTTGGGTATTTTGTTGTTATGGGCGTTTAAATACTTGAAAAATTATATTCATGAATTTGGCTAATTTTGTTTAGTGTGCTTATTCTTTTACTGCTCATAAGTTCTCTAAATTTATATATATTTGGTCGTATATAATAATATGGACGTAAACATTCTTTCCGGGTATTATTGAAAAAACTACATACAAATAAATAATGAAATTCGTCTCCTATGTCGTTTTCATCACAAATAGTACAAAGTCTATCTTCTAATAGAACTGTATTCCAACGTCCAGTCTCAACAGGTAAATAATGGTTAGAAGTCCTAAATTTTATCATAACAGTGCATAATTTTTCAGGAATAATATTAAGATAATTTTTCAAATTTAGTTGGCCGTTGAAATATTCGTAGGTTTTACCTCTCGATGATTCTGAAATATTATTTTTCCATGTTTGTAAATACTGGTCGTTTTGTCGTATGCTAATTTGTTGTGATAGCCATTTTACCGATAGAAAGGTTTGTGATAGCCATATATTACTCATTCCTAGATGATCTAAAATATTTTTAACAGCAGTAATCCAGTTATAGTTAGTTCCATTGCTAATATGGTCTCTCATCATTGATTTGTATAATAATAGAGATAGTTTAGATTGTTTCCCCGAGATAACTCGTGCCCAATAACAAATTAATCTTTTGTGGATAGACAACTCGACTGGCATTCTACCAAGTTCACCATATAACATGCAAATTGGGGTAGCTTTTTTTCACAGGGAGAATATGTCTAATAAAATTGATTTGAACAGAGTTATAGATGTCGTTGTTTTCGAATCCCCATATTTCACATCCATATAATAATATTGGCAGAACCATCGAGTCAAACATTTTGAGTTTACATTCTATTGATAGATGACGATCTTTTGCTTTTGCCAGAACGAAATACATAGCCTTTGTCGCCTGTTGTTTAAGTCTAATCTTAGTATTTTTTGAATTTATTTAGTTTAGTAAAAATGGCACCTAAATATTTTGTATTCTTTGACATTTTCGAGAGTAGTTTTTCCAATCTTAAAAGTATATTTATAATCTTTAGAATTTCCATTAAAAATTAAGACTTTTGTTTTTGTAGTATTTATTTTAAGTTTCCATATATTACAATATTGATCGAATATATTTAACGTGTGTTGTAAATTGACCGCACTTGTTGCTAGTAAAGCAGTATCGTCAGCGTACAATAAGCAAATAAGATGTATTCCAATGTCTAGTGTGTTTTTTTTATTATCTGCGATGGAAGAAACACCTTCGCAACCGTGGTTAAGTAAATAGTTTTCTAGATCATTTAGATACAGGGAAAATAAAATCGGGGATAAATTTTCACCTTGACGTACACCATTATGGCATGCGAATAATGGTGATTTCTTGTTATTTACAAATATTAATGATTTTATACCTTGATACATTTGATATATGATTCTAAAGAATTTACCATTTATGTTATTTTCTAGTAACTTGTGCCATAGATGTGCTCTTGGGATCATATCGAAAGCTTTTTCAAAAATCCACAAATGCACAATATAGTTTCTTTTTCCTTTTTTTCAAGATATCAATTAGTGAATGAAGTGTAAATAAGTGATCTATAGTCGAATAACCTCTGCGGAAAGCAGTCTGGGCTTCGCTCATAACATCGTTTTCTTCAATAAAAGTAGTTAACCGGTTATTTAATACTGTTGTAAATAACAGCAACATAGTAATGTAATTGGTCGATAGTTTTCAGGGGATGAACTACTACCTTTATTTTTAAAGATTGGTATAATTATTCCAGTCAGCCATTCTTCTGGATACACACTATGGTCTAAAAGTATATTAAAGAGTTTAACATAGAATGGGAGCAATAAGTGGGCTGTCGATTTAATATATTCGTTAATTATTTTATCTACACCTGCTGCTTTATTGTTTTTTTAGTTGTTTTATTGATTTGAGTATTTCGTCCTCGCTGAATCTTCCATTTATGATATCATCGTTGCTTACTTGGTCTACGAGATCATCAATATTTATGTCAAGCACGTGCGAATTATTTAATTCGTTGAAATAATTAAAGAAGTCTTCAACCGTGGGGTACACTTTCTGTCCTGCTTTTGTCTCTTTAAATATTTTATAGAATTCTTTGGGGTCATTTGTTTTTAATAGCCTCATGTTCTGCTCTGTTTTAAATTTGTAATGAGAATAAGATTTAAATATATATTTCTTATAACATTTACTTGCGTTTGTTAAATTCATTTTATTTGCTATAGTTTTATGTTTCGAGAAACATTTTTTTGCCTCAAAATATTTTGTTCGTAGAAGCTTACACCGTTTACTGAACCAGGGTCGCTTAT
Source organism: Gigantopelta aegis (assembly GCF_016097555.1). Classification (NCBI taxonomy): domain Eukaryota; kingdom Metazoa; phylum Mollusca; class Gastropoda; order Neomphalida; family Peltospiridae; genus Gigantopelta; species Gigantopelta aegis. The sequence goes on along the minus strand of NW_024537048.1, from coordinate 11,959 downwards.
TATCTGGAGAAATGCCAGATCTATGTTTACGTGTCGGCACGTGGCCGAATGTTAAGTTGGCGGAGTCTAAAAATAGCTTGTTCAGCGTGTCGACTGTTGGTTTACACGTGTTGGGATACTGATAGATTCATCATCGAGAATTACCGATAGTGATTGAAGTAAGTTTGTATTGATATTGCTAATAAATTCTTCACTGTTATTGGCGTTCCATTTACGGATATTAATTGACTCCAACTCGTCATTTACACATTGGTTATGTTTAGTTTGTATGTCACGGTCTGTCTGAATCTTGTCAAAGTCGCGGTGTTACTAACTATACCAGATGGTATGCGCATGCTCGGTGTAGCGTGTCCGGGACGTGTTTGAGCGTTTGTCGAACAATGCTCTAATTATTCTCTGTTACCTAGATTTCGGTTAACCCTTGTCATTCAATTAACATCTTTAAGTTTGTAACGGGAATAATCATGTGCTCTGTGTTTATTGGGAATGAGATTATTACCTCTTCGGAACAAATTTATCGCTAGTTATATCTGATTATTTTACACGAGGACCCGACAAAGCAACCATAAATTTATTCATTGCATTCTCATTGTTTCTGTTCCACTGTTTATTTAGACAAATAAGTCGGCTTCTGTTTCCGATATGTTTCGTAGGTACGTCAATAGCATTTCATTTCCATATCGATTGTCAACATGTCCGAACGTCCAGCAAAACGGCGTCGTGTAGAGTTGTCACTGGACGATAAAGTTAAAATTATTAACAAATACGAAAGTTTACCCAAACCAACATTACAGTCACTAAGTGATTCATTTGGCATTGGGAAATCGACTGTATCTGACATAATCAAGAAAAGGGACACCTATAAATCGCAGTACGAGAATAATGCAAATGGAAGTAAACGAAGGTTTAATAACGTGTGTAAATTTGACCGACTCAACGAACTCGTTTGGCAGTGGTTTTGTCAAGCACGTGCGAAAAACATTCCGGTCAGTGGCCCAATAATTAAAGAGAAAGCAAGTGCATTTGCGAAGAAATTGTCAATTACGGACTTTAAAGGATCCAATGGTTGGTTGGACCGATGTTTATAAAGATGAACGATTCCTAAAACATGTCCAAGATATAGATTCTTTAACACAGGCTACAATAGTTAAGCAAGATGTGCTCGTCGGCAGGTAACAATGGAACACTTTGTTACGCCCGACTGTTAAAAGAAAAAACTCAGAAAATTTCTTGATGTTTCAGTGTGTTACATGTTCCAAATGTATTTGTGTTATTTGTTCACAAAAGCTCAACAATCTACATAAAGAGTTTCCACTTTAATTTGGTTATTGTTGGTTTATAAATGCAATTTAACACACGTTTGTACCTTGGTAATATTAATAGTAAAAATTAAAAAATGGTTATCAAGGCTGTTTCTTAAAACCTCAGAAAACCGAACACCCCTCTAAACCGAACATTTTATTCGGTCCCAAGGGTGTTCGGTTTAGAGAAGTTTCACTGTAACTGTAAATAAAATGTGTTAAGTGCGTCGTTAAATAAAACATTTCCTTCCTTCCTTCTTTATTAATATAGAATAAAACACACACACACACACACACACACACACACACACACCCACAAAACACAACCCCCACCCAAAACTGTCCATGGGGTCGAGTCAGGGCTGTTTCCCATCGATTCAAATGGGCATGCACAGTAATTTAATTTTACGTTTACATTTTCTTCCTTCCTTCTATTCCATTCCAATCCAACCTGGATAAAAGTAATCTGAATAGTTTTCGGAGAACATTTTTCTTAACTGAGAATCTTCGCGAGCTGGATACTTATAATATAGAGTTATGCCCCCTGACAAAAACCCAGCCCACCAACCAAACGTGCCAACGGTAATGATCGTGTGGTTACATTGGACGAGCACGCTCATATCTACTTCCGGTGAACGACTATGTACAAATGCGACATTTGGATGTTTAATGTTAGCCTGTACCCATCTTAAATTGTCGGAGCACACCACAAATAGAACATTTATAAATTTTCCAGTAAAATACATCATGGCCTTGTCTATGTAATGTTTAGGAGCGGCCTTATAGCCATAATACTTAAAGTAATTTAATTTAACAATGTCACCCCGCCTAACATGGATGCCAACGAATGTAATGTTTTTCGCAGTGCCACCGACAGAAGTTTGTGTTTTAAAGAAATCGGCTGAGGCTTTTCTGAGGATTCGTTCAGCTCTGTTGGATATTGGCGTTTTAAACGTGAACTGTTTCTTCAGTTGCGGCACAACGTTCTCGAAGTATTTCCAAGACTGGAGGTAAAGTCCGACAACAAAGTTTTCACCTGGAAGCAGACGAAAAAGCCGCTCGTCAAACGAGGAAGACCATTTCTCTAAAACATTCTTTACCTGTGATAGCTTGACAACGCATTTGTCAATACTGATGGCGTCAAGGTGAAAATAACTATTGAAAGTCGGTGTTCTTTCAACCACCAATGTTCTGTTCAGGCGAATGGCTATGCCGTAAGCAGACGCATATTCAAACATGAGATTTAGAGTTATCCACCCATTTGGTTGTCCAAAATACGGAAGTTAATGCGAGAAAATATAGTTTTCTTGTGATGTGATTAATGGCTGGGGAGCTGCTTAGTATACTGGATTGTTACACTGGGTTTGACAGGTGAGAGGATGCAGTTAGTGAATATGTGCACTTGGTTTACACTGGATACTGCATAATGTCCCCCAGAGCACATTGAAGTCATGCAAAATTTGTGTAAAATGCAGAGAAATGGGTGTGATTCGGTCCCTTAGCCCACGTGTGTTTGTTTACATTGATATAACGCGGAAAAGAGCTGGACAACAGATGTCGTCCTTTCGAGTGTTCAATGGGCCCAGGCAGGTAATGTTTCCCGTGAAATGCTAATGGCCTGGTGAAATTAATAAAAGTGCTACAGCCACTGGGGCTACATGAGAATACATAGTGAAATTAATTGTGGTCTGAGGCCTGATATAGTAGGATGTTTGACACAGGGTGACACACTTTGATACCTAATTGTGAGGTAACAATGTCAGTTACAGCACTCAAAATGTACATGCTAATTGTCCAGATAGGTGGAAATCTGAAACTAATCAGTTTGGGTGGTGAATATTTTATTTTGTTTAATTAAATTAAATTTTATTATATTTATATTTTCAAAATTTGTAATTTCACAAATTATGACATAATTCAGCATGCATTGTACCCCTATCAGGTCATAGGTCATTCTTTTCAATCAGGCTGTATCCCTACACCCTATGAGAGCCTCACTTTGAAGGTTAAGGTCAAATAAGTCAATATGGAGGATTTCTTCAATGATGTTTGACACAGGGTGACACACTTTGATACCAAATTGTGAGGTAATTATGCCAGTTACAGCACTCAAAATGTACATGATAATTGTGCAGATAGGTGGAAATCTGAAAGTTATCAGTTTGGGTGATGAATATTTTATTTCTTTAAATTAAATTAAATTTTATTATATTTATATTTTCAAAATTTGTAATTTCACAAATTATGACATAATTCAGCATGCATTGTACCCCTATCAGGTCATAGGTCATTCTTTTCAATCAGAATGTATCCCTGCACCCTGTGAGGGCCTCACTTTGAGTAATTGAGCTAATTGAACAAGTGAAAATGGAGGCTTTTTATCAAAAATACCAGAGGGTAATTTTTTCAAAATGTGATCCTGGGCCAAATGGTGAATGTATAATGTGGAATGGGCCTCCCAGACCAAATGGATATGGTGCTATTAAGTTCAAATCACCAATCACAGGCCAGTATCGTACAGTAAATGCTCACAGATTAAGTTTCATGGTCTTTAATAAGGAGATGGACATAGATGGCAGTGACATCAGTCACCTGTGCCATAACCGTCTTTGTATGTTTAAAGATCACTTATCTGCTGAGCCACATGCAATTAACAGCTCGCGCATACAATGTGTGAACCGGGATGTCTGTCAGGGACATGGACAATACCCTCCCTGCCTCTTGCATCTCAGAATGCATAACATATAAGAATGTAAAACAATAACAAAGTTTAATTTAAAGAAATATTTTATGTCATAAAATCACATATAAATATCACATATAAATATCACATGATACATTTATTCAAAAGCATACATTTATTCACATTACTATTTTTTATTGTTTAAAGTCAGTCTTCAATGTCTAGGGTTCATATCCACAGCAGAAATGCTATCATGCAAACTGATAGTTCCTATATTATATGTATCACTTGAAGGTTTGTGACAAAAATTACTTTGAATAACTGTGTGGTCACAGGAGTTGTCTGTTCTTTGACTGTCAATATCTAATAATCCTTTCTTGTAGTCAGCTTGTTGATCTCTGTGCAAATGTTTATATCGTAAGTGATCTCTAATTTTACTTCCTTGCTGGACTAAGTGCCTTTTAATCACCTGTGGATTGTTTTGATATCTTTTTTGATAGTCCGACTCTTTGTCCATCTGACGCAGTGAACGCCTCACCCGAGCTGACAGTTCGATGCCACAGTACTTGCACTTTTCTATCATGGATGTTCCCGGGGCGTTGTTCAGCCTGTGGATGGTGGATGCAGCTCTCCCAGTCATCGTTCGTGAATAGTTCACATTCTTAGGTAAGGAAACACTGAGAGAACGGTTCGCAGCCTCACATTTCTGTGTGTCTGTATACAGTTTCATTTGCTCTACAGCTGAAATACTTAGTTTAATCTTCAGAAGTTCCAGTACTAACATTTTGTCATTTTCATTCATATTCAGCTCTGTGATTCTGTGTGTACCCAGGAACATGGATCGGTGCCACCAGTTGTTCGTTATTCCTCCACTGCAGACGACCGAGTACCGCGAACACTTTGAACAGTCACCACCGTAGCACGAAAGTGTCGATTGCAGGACCTTTGGTAAGTTTCGTTTCAGTACACCGATATTACCAGTGTGTAGTTTCATCAGTTCTTTAAGAATTAAACTGCACCTTGCTTTCATATCCTGGCTGAATACCTTCTGTGCTTCACGCTTTTGTTCACGGGTGTACCCAGTAAACATGTCGGGACTGAAGTTAGCTTTGTAACACTTACGAAACTGACTCTGACCTAAGTGGGTTGGATCGGCTAGCCGCTGCACTTTCCACATTGGATGTAGAAGTTTCAAAGCACTACCAACTCCAGCAGATGATCTGGAATCTCCATCTGTTGTGACGTATTTTATGAGAATACCTTGTAGAGCCAAGTCTGTTCCGATATCTTTTCCCATCTCGTATTCCGACAGCGGAGCAAATGGCGGCAAGTTTGCTGTGCAGTCAGGATGACCACCGGGACACGTCACATGAATACCTTTGTTTCTTAACCAGGCTCCGGTCCAACAAAGTTTATTCTGGAAGCAGGCACTTACAATGAATTTTCTTTCAGTCATTGTTTCACACGCAAGTCCTATAGCTTGTGATGCATTCTGGCCCGGTTTCTTCCGACTTGTTATTGTCGTGGAGTTGTATCTCCCATCCATGGCTATGTTAATTTCATCACGTTCATTTCCACGTTTCATGTTAATGTCTTTCAGTAGCTCAACTTTTTGTGCCATATCTTTTTCATTTAGATCTGTTACAGCCGTTGATACCTTGTATGATGTTCTCTGCATACTGCTCCGACACGGTGGTGGAATGTCCATGCCTGCCAATAGCACTCTCGCTCTCGTATTGCCGACGGGAGTATCTTGGAGACCGATAGCAAGACCCACATTAGTTTTTGCTGCATTTGGGCCAGGTTTATTTGTCTTCACCTCATTGTACAATTTGCTTTCAGGAGCAGTGAAGTCACAATTCACACAGTGTAGTGTGACTTTCCAACAAAGACCCCACTTAACCTCTTTTAATATTTGCATTTCAGGCTCGTCGCACTCAGGGGAAGCTGTTGAGTGGTATCTGAAAGCTGCATTCCATGCATCTACCATTCTGTCATTGTCCATTATTCTCATGCCTTCTTTGTCTTTACACTGTTGTTCTTCTTTCATTTCAGACGCAGTACATGTACTCGTAATGGGACGTAGCAGGCGGACTGGCTGTGACGCACCTTCGCAATCTGGAGTGGATATGGTGGCTGAAGTGGAACTCGACTTCGTGACCAAGGCAAACTCGTCTATATTCATCCGGACTACTGGTCGCAACTTCTCAGTGTGAGATTCTGGACTTGCATGTTCATGCAGCAGAGTTGCACCCTTATTCCAAGGTGCATGTCCCTTCTTGAACTGTGTCTTTCGTCTTGTATTGCCTTCCATGGATGTGACTCGTAGTGTATAAAACAGTGAAATACTTATTGTGGTATGCATGTCCACCCTTATATATATGTTCATGTGTGATGTCACTTTCAGTTCTGATGCATTAAAACATTTCAGTGCAGTGGCAGTTGACAGCTTTTTTTTGTTCACTGTGTATTCGGTACTGCATCTTTGCAGACTGGTGCCCTGTCCTCTGCATTCAGGTGTGACCTGTTACGGTGTGCAGACACCTTGCTAATTACCCTCACCAGAATGACACTCGAGCAGTCCTAATTTGTAATTGGCATATATTGACTGTGTGCAGTATCCAAAATTTTACAGTTTTAAAGATTAAATTTTGTTTAAAAAGAGAACTTTGTGGGAATTTTTTTTTTGAAAATGTATCAATTTAAATTAAATTGATTTTTTTTTTTGAAAAAATCATATTCCTGCCAACTGCTATATTTCAATTGCAGAGAACACAATAAGGAGCAAGTTTCTTTTTGTTGTTCAGAAAAATGTCTGTAACTTTAAAGTTATTCCATAATTACTAGTCCACTATTGGGAATAATTTGACGCAGATTGCCGCCTTTTGCGGCACAGGCAGTCCCCCATTTCACAGGCTCCAATAGCCATATTTGGTATCAAATATTCTTTTTATTGCCTGTATGCAACTTGACATATGTATTTAAATGCCATATGTGAGTTTGAGTGTCATGGTGAAAACAATTTTGGTCTGATAGGCCTCAGACTAGAGTTATCCACCCATTTGGTTGTCCAAAATACGGAAGTTAATGCGAGAAAATATAGTTTTCTTGTGATGTGATTAATGGCTGGGGAGCTGCTTAGTATACTGGATTGTTACACTGGGTTTGACAGGTGAGAGGATGCAGTTAGTGAATATGTGCACTTGGTTTACACTGGATACTGCATAATGTCCCCCAGAGCACATTGAAGTCATGCAAAATTTGTGTAAAATGCAGAGAAATGGGTGTGATTCGGTCCCTTAGCCCACGTGTGTTTGTTTACATTGATATAACGCGGAAAAGAGCTGGACAACAGATGTCGTCCTTTCGAGTGTTCAATGGGCCCAGGCAGGTAATGTTTCCCGTGAAATGCTAATGGCCTGGTGAAATTAATAAAAGTGCTACAGCCACTGGGGCTACATGAGAATACATAGTGAAATTAATTGTGGTCTGAGGCCTGATATAGTAGGATGTTTGACACAGGGTGACACACTTTGATACCTAATTGTGAGGTAACAATGTCAGTTACAGCACTCAAAATGTACATGCTAATTGTCCAGATAGGTGGAAATCTGAAACTAATCAGTTTGGGTGGTGAATATTTTATTTTGTTTAATTAAATTAAATTTTATTATATTTATATTTTCAAAATTTGTAATTTCACAAATTATGACATAATTCAGCATGCATTGTACCCCTATCAGGTCATAGGTCATTCTTTTCAATCAGGCTGTATCCCTACACCCTATGAGAGCCTCACTTTGAAGGTTAAGGTCAAATAAGTCAATATGGAGGATTTCTTCAATGATGTTTGACACAGGGTGACACACTTTGATACCAAATTGTGAGGTAATTATGCCAGTTACAGCACTCAAAATGTACATGATAATTGTGCAGATAGGTGGAAATCTGAAAGTTATCAGTTTGGGTGATGAATATTTTATTTCTTTAAATTAAATTAAATTTTATTATATTTATATTTTCAAAATTTGTAATTTCACAAATTATGACATAATTCAGCATGCATTGTACCCCTATCAGGTCATAGGTCATTCTTTTCAATCAGAATGTATCCCTGCACCCTGTGAGGGCCTCACTTTGAGTAATTGAGCTAATTGAACAAGTGAAAATGGAGGCTTTTTATCAAAAATACCAGAGGGTAATTTTTTCAAAATGTGATCCTGGGCCAAATGGTGAATGTATAATGTGGAATGGGCCTCCCAGACCAAATGGATATGGTGCTATTAAGTTCAAATCACCAATCACAGGCCAGTATCGTACAGTAAATGCTCACAGATTAAGTTTCATGGTCTTTAATAAGGAGATGGACATAGATGGCAGTGACATCAGTCACCTGTGCCATAACCGTCTTTGTATGTTTAAAGATCACTTATCTGCTGAGCCACATGCAATTAACAGCTCGCGCATACAATGTGTGAACCGGGATGTCTGTCAGGGACATGGACAATACCCTCCCTGCCTCTTGCATCTCAGAATGCATAACATATAAGAATGTAAAACAATAACAAAGTTTAATTTAAAGAAATATTTTATGTCATAAAATCACATATAAATATCACATATAAATATCACATGATACATTTATTCAAAAGCATACATTTATTCACATTACTATTTTTTATTGTTTAAAGTCAGTCTTCAATGTCTAGGGTTCATATCCACAGCAGAAATGCTATCATGCAAACTGATAGTTCCTATATTATATGTATCACTTGAAGGTTTGTGACAAAAATTACTTTGAATAACTGTGGTCACAGGAGTTGTCTGTTCTTTGACTGTCAATATCTAATAATCCTTTCTTGTAGTCAGCTTGTTGATCTCTGTGCAAATGTTTATATCGTAAGTGATCTCTAATTTTACTTCCTTGCTGGACTAAGTGCCTTTTAATCACCTGTGGATTGTTTTGATATCTTTTTTGATAGTCCGACTCTTTGTCCATCTGACGCAGTGAACGCCTCACCCGAGCTGACAGTTCGATGCCACAGTACTTGCACTTTTCTATCATGGATGTTCCCGGGGCGTTGTTCAGCCTGTGGATGGTGGATGCAGCTCTCCCAGTCATCGTTCGTGAATAGTTCACATTCTTAGGTAAGGAAACACTGAGAGAACGGTTCGCAGCCTCACATTTCTGTGTGTCTGTATACAGTTTCATTTGCTCTACAGCTGAAATACTTAGTTTAATCTTCAGAAGTTCCAGTACTAACATTTTGTCATTTTCATTCATATTCAGCTCTGTGATTCTGTGTGTACCCAGGAACATGGATCGGTGCCACCAGTTGTTCGTTATTCCTCCACTGCAGACGACCGAGTACCGCGAACACTTTGAACAGTCACCACCGTAGCACGAAAGTGTCGATTGCAGGACCTTTGGTAAGTTTCGTTTCAGTACACCGATATTACCAGTGTGTAGTTTCATCAGTTCTTTAAGAATTAAACTGCACCTTGCTTTCATATCCTGGCTGAATACCTTCTGTGCTTCACGCTTTTGTTCACGGGTGTACCCAGTAAACATGTCGGGACTGAAGTTAGCTTTGTAACACTTACGAAACTGACTCTGACCTAAGTGGGTTGGATCGGCTAGCCGCTGCACTTTCCACATTGGATGTAGAAGTTTCAAAGCACTACCAACTCCAGCAGATGATCTGGAATCTCCATCTGTTGTGACGTATTTTATGAGAATACCTTGTAGAGCCAAGTCTGTTCCGATATCTTTTCCCATCTCGTATTCCGACAGCGGAGCAAATGGCGGCAAGTTTGCTGTGCAGTCAGGATGACCACCGGGACACGTCACATGAATACCTTTGTTTCTTAACCAGGCTCCGGTCCAACAAAGTTTATTCTGGAAGCAGGCACTTACAATGAATTTTCTTTCAGTCATTGTTTCACACGCAAGTCCTATAGCTTGTGATGCATTCTGGCCCGGTTTCTTCCGACTTGTTATTGTCGTGGAGTTGTATCTCCCATCCATGGCTATGTTAATTTCATCACGTTCATTTCCACGTTTCATGTTAATGTCTTTCAGTAGCTCAACTTTTTGTGCCATATCTTTTTCATTTAGATCTGTTACAGCCGTTGATACCTTGTATGATGTTCTCTGCATACTGCTCCGACACGGTGGTGGAATGTCCATGCCTGCCAATAGCACTCTCGCTCTCGTATTGCCGACGGGAGTATCTTGGAGACCGATAGCAAGACCCACATTAGTTTTTGCTGCATTTGGGCCAGGTTTATTTGTCTTCACCTCATTGTACAATTTGCTTTCAGGAGCAGTGAAGTCACAATTCACACAGTGTAGTGTGACTTTCCAACAAAGACCCCACTTAACCTCTTTTAATATTTGCATTTCAGGCTCGTCGCACTCAGGGGAAGCTGTTGAGTGGTATCTGAAAGCTGCATTCCATGCATCTACCATTCTGTCATTGTCCATTATTCTCATGCCTTCTTTGTCTTTACACTGTTGTTCTTCTTTCATTTCAGACGCAGTACATGTACTCGTAATGGGACGTAGCAGGCGGACTGGCTGTGACGCACCTTCGCAATCTGGAGTGGATATGGTGGCTGAAGTGGAACTCGACTTCGTGACCAAGGCAAACTCGTCTATATTCATCCGGACTACTGGTCGCAACTTCTCAGTGTGAGATTCTGGACTTGCATGTTCATGCAGCAGAGTTGCACCCTTATTCCAAGGTGCATGTCCCTTCTTGAACTGTGTCTTTCGTCTTGTATTGCCTTCCATGGATGTGACTCGTAGTGTATAAAACAGTGAAATACTTATTGTGGTATGCATGTCCACCCTTATATATATGTTCATGTGTGATGTCACTTTCAGTTCTGATGCATTAAAACATTTCAGTGCAGTGGCAGTTGACAGCTTTTTTTTGTTCACTGTGTATTCGGTACTGCATCTTTGCAGACTGGTGCCCTGTCCTCTGCATTCAGGTGTGACCTGTTACGGTGTGCAGACACCTTGCTAATTACCCTCACCAGAATGACACTCGAGCAGTCCTAATTTGTAATTGGCATATATTGACTGTGTGCAGTATCCAAAATTTTACAGTTTTAAAGATTAAATTTTGTTTAAAAAGAGAACTTTGTGGGAATTTTTTTTTTGAAAATGTATCAATTTAAATTAAATTGATTTTTTTTTTGAAAAAATCATATTCCTGCCAACTGCTATATTTCAATTGCAGAGAACACAATAAGGAGCAAGTTTCTTTTTGTTGTTCAGAAAAATGTCTGTAACTTTTAAAGTTATTCCATAATTACTAGTCCACTATTGGGAATAATTTGACGCAGATTGCCGCCTTTTGCGGCACAGGCAGTCCCCCATTTCACAGGCTCCAATAGCCATATTTGGTATCAAATATTCTTTTTATTGCCTGTATGCAACTTGACATATGTATTTAAATGCCATATGTGAGTTTGAGTGTCATGGTGAAAACAATTTTGGTCTGATAGGCCTCAGACTAGAGTTATCCACCCATTTGGTTGTCCAAAATACGGAAGTTAATGCGAGAAAATATAGTTTTCTTGTGATGTGATTAATGGCTGGGGAGCTGCTTAGTATACTGGATTGTTACACTGGGTTTGACAGGTGAGAGGATGCAGTTAGTGAATATGTGCACTTGGTTTACACTGGATACTGCATAATGTCCCCCAGAGCACATTGAAGTCATGCAAAATTTGTGTAAAATGCAGAGAAATGGGTGTGATTCGGTCCCTTAGCCCACGTGTGTTTGTTTACATTGATATAACGCGGAAAAGAGCTGGACAACAGATGTCGTCCTTTCGAGTGTTCAATGGGCCCAGGCAGGTAATGTTTCCCGTGAAATGCTAATGGCCTGGTGAAATTAATAAAAGTGCTACAGCCACTGGGGCTACATGAGAATACATAGTGAAATTAATTGTGGTCTGA
>NW_024537047.1:0-7018 GCF_016097555.1 Gigantopelta aegis | reverse complement strand
GTGCGCAGGCCATGTGGCCAGTAGTTACGTAATACCTCCGCGCGACCATGGAATCTCTAGCGAACTGGCGACAGTAAGTCTGACCATCTAAGAAAAATATGCCGGCGTGGTCGCTGTGGAAATATCACTTGATAGGGGGAGGACCGCGATGTACCCCCAGGCGATATTCGGTTTTCATGATAAATAGCTAGGGTTTTAGAGATATGAGGAGAACCATAGGAAGGCTCCCAGGGATCGCTGTCCGTCCGGACTGGTAATTATATATTTTCTGCTCTGTGTATAACCTTAATGTGATTGATGTGACTTTAAATATTTTAATACTGTATTATACCAATATCATTTAGACGGTGTTGCCGGTCATCTGACGCAGTAAACTGTAGGCTCACTGTCTAAATAATTATTAAAGCTTAGCCAGTCATCCTAGAGGACCTAGGTAAACTGTAGGTTATTGTCTTTATTGTGATAGGTACCAGTATTAAGTCTGTATTACAAGGTTATTGAATGAGTAGTTAAGGGTTAATTAAAAATTAACCAGTTAGGAATAGAGTTGTAATTCCTTTATTAATTAAGTTCCCCTGGAAGCGTTTCTCAATTATCACACGTTACTGAATGAGTAGTAAGGGTTAATTAAAAACTAACCAGTTAGGAATAGAGTTGTAATTCCTTTATTAATTAAGTTCCCCTGGAAGCGTTTCTCAATTATCACACGTGTGGGTGTTGTGTCACGGTGAAGTGATTAGCATATTGTGTAAACAAGACACCTAGAGATTAACTAATTAAGTGATCAGTTCTGGGTTGTTATTATTTGTTGTTGTTAATTAACTACTGCGGCAGTACATTTGTCTGCATAGTAGTAATACAGATTCCAAAGTGTATAGTGTTTTTGTTGTGTTTTCTAGTGAACTAAACGTGCTATATTACATATACTTTATATATAGATCTTATCTCTGATCATACCTAGACGAGCCACACGCGGGTATAACTGCCCGTTACAGAGATATCTAATAGATATACAGTTAGGAGAGATATTGGGATAATCGTCTTTCATTCAGTTACGGGTATTATAGGATCCCCGTGACAGGAGTAGAAAATTGGGGTGCTCGTCCCGGATCTGAAACGGGACATGCACATTTAAAAAAGTATTGTTTGTAAATGGGGGCTTTATAAATTATTTTTACAAATTACCAGAAGTAGCTACGTTGTTCACTACAAAATTAATTAAAATAAGTGCGTCATATCTAAACATGGATAAGAATTTGCCGGATAGGCATACGCTCAGTGTAGTGGAGATTAGTTGAGGCCGAGTTAGTTGAAATCGCAAGTGAGCGGGAAATTGATTTAACATCAGCTAAAACCTTAGGTGATATAAAGACAATTATTATCCAGGAAGTTTTTGGTGATAGGCCTGTTATGGAAGACAGTACTATTGTTCCAGAGATAGAGATAAATGAGTTAAGTGTGGAACAACAATTAGCTTTTAAAAAACTTGAGTACGAAAGAGAAGAACGTGCATTAGATAGAGAGAGAGAGAGAGAGAGAGAGAGAGAGAGAGAGAGAGAGAGAGAGAGAGAGAGAGAGAGAGAGAGAGAGAGAGAGAGAGAGAGAGAGAGAGAGAGAGAGAGAGAGAGAGAGAGAGAGAGAAAGAGAAGAGAGGGATAGAGAGAAAGAAGATAGAAATAGAGAAGATAGAGATAGAGATAGAAAATTCCAGTTAGCAAAATTAAAGGTGGAACATGAGTTAAAGTTGAATACTGAAGAAGTTAGACGGGAAGCCGGAAATGGGTTTAACATGTCGGAGGCTTATAGATCAGTGCCTGTATTTGACGAACAGGAGGTAGATATGTTCTTCCAACTTTTTGAACGGGCCGCTAAGCAGGTAAATTGGCCGCATTCTAAGTGGACATTGTTAGCCGTGTCTAAGTTTAAGGGGAAGGGTAGCGTAGCTTATAATTCAATGAGTGATGAGCGAGCAAGTCAGTACGACCTAGTTAAGGTGGCAGTGTTGAGGGCATATGAATTATGACCTGAGGATTATCGTTTACGGTATAGCGAGTTGAGAAAAACGCAGGGTCAGTCTTATAGTGAGTTTGTGGCTAAGAAGGCAGGGATGTTTGATAAATGGGTGGTTTCTCATCAGGTAGAGTCATATACCGAGTTACGGGAGTTGTTGATCTTACAGGACATTAAGAATGGATTACCAGTTAGCTTACGTATTCATTTAGAGGATCGTGATGTCAAAAAGATACAGGAGGCAGGCATAGTGGCAGATGACTACGTGTTAATACACAAAGCTCAGGCAGTACAGGGTAGCTCTATACAACAGGGTGATAAGAAGAAATTTCAGCCAGGTTTTTCCCGGGAAAGTAACTATCTGGGAGAGTCATCTAGTTGGTCAGCTAGTCAGGCAAGGAATGCACCTGGTGGGCAAAATAAGGATAGGCCTGCATTATCAGCCAATGCACGAACTTTTCGTCCACATTGCATTTACTGTAAAAAGGATAACCATCTTGTAGGGGACTGTTTTAAAAGGAAACGCGATAATGCGCAAGTGGTCGGTTTAGTGAGGTCAGCTCCGCTAGCGAGAGAGTTAATGGTTAGTCCCATGGCAGAGAAAGTAAACCCGTATGTGTCCACTGGTATGATTTGTGATGTGAAACAAGAGTGGTGTCCTAAGGCAATATCAGTCTATCGAGATACTGGTTGTAGTCAGTCGCTTATAATGTCAAAGTGTTTAGCTGGTATTGAAAATTCAGATACAGGACGTAGTTTGGCCTTAACCTCAGTTACTGGAGAAAAAATGGTTGTCCGGTTACATAAGGTTTTCTTGTGTTCCAAGTTTGTGACGGGACCAGTCATTATGGGTGTTGTAAAGGACTTGCCTGTTGAAAACATAGGAGTTTTGTTCGGTAATGATTTGACTAGTCAATGTTGTCAGCCGCAATGTGACCAATTGTTAATTGAATACACCCATAGAAGAGTGTGAGGTTGATGAGACTAGATATCCTGCGTGTGTAAAGACTAGGGCTATGGCCAGAAGGGTAACACGAGACCCAGAGGATATTTGTGATTTGTCTGATACGTGTGTGAGCCATGAAATTGGAGTGGATGAGGTTATCAGTAAAATGGTAGATAAGTCAACTGAGGAACTAAATATGGTGGAACCTGTTGATCTCCCGTAGAGGGAAAATGAACCAGTTGTGTTTGATAGAGGGGCCTTACCTTGTAATAGACAAGAGTTAGTACTAGAGCAGGGGGTTGATCCAAATTTGTTGGCAGCTCGCACTACCTTGTTAACTGAGGGTGAGATGGAGGATAAGAAGTCAGGTTATGATATGGACAAGGGAGTATTAATGAATAAGAGAGTTAGAGATAGGAGGTGGCAGGCGACCGAACTAGCTAGGAAGCAACTGAGCCATGCTCAGAGCAAAATAAAATCAGTGTTTGATAGGAAGACTAGGAGTCGGGAATTTAAACCAGGGGATAAGGTGCTGGTGTATCTTCCCATTAAACGGGGTTCTGTGCAGAACAGGTATTTTGGGCCCTATGTTGTGCGGAAACGGGTTAATGAGACAGGGTATGTGATAAACACTCCTGATAGGGTTAGGAAAAGTAGGTATTGTCACATCAATTTGCTAAAAGGTTATTTTAACAGACTACCGATAGTTCCAGAGTTACCTGTCCAAATTGAGAGTCACTCAATTTCCTGTGATGACGTCAAGACTGCAGAGATCAAATTAACCAACAGTCAGATTCTAGCAGACTTGAACCCCCAGCGAGAAAAGTTGACTACGCTGATACAAGACAATGTTTCCATTTGTCAGGACCTTTCAACGGTTACCAATACCTTAAGCCAGGATGTGCGCTTGGAACCCAACGCTACACCGATTCGACAGCATGCCTATCGGGGAAAACCTGGAAAACGTGCGACACTGAAAAAGAAGGAAACGAAGTTCCAGTGGTCAGATGAATGCGAGAAGTCATTCAACCGTCTCAAGCAGATGCGCTACTCGTCTCCCGTGATGGCAGCACCAGACTACCGAGTGCCCTTCAAGCTAGCTGTGGATGCCAGTGACGTGGGAGCTGGAGCTGTGCTGTTCCAGGAAGACGAAAATGGACTGGACCATCCTGTAAGTTTCTTCTCCAAAACGTTTGACAAACACGAGGTGAACTATTCCACTATAGAGAAGAAAGCTTTTGCCATGGTACAAGCTCTGAAGCATTTTCAGATCTACGTGAACTCGGCATTGCATCAAGTGGTGGTCTTTACTGATCATAATCCGCTTACCTTCATTCACAGAATGAAAGCCACCAACCAGAGAGTTTTGAGATGGAGTCTTCTTCTGCAGGAATTCCCAATTACCAGTGAACATATCAAGGGCACATCCAATGTAATCGGTGATGCCCTGTCCCGAAGGTGAACGTTATGATAATGTGTTGACATTCTTGATTTCTGTTTTTTTTTTTTTTAAATTATTGTATACCAGGGACTCAGAGACTCCGAGTGATTACTGGTAGTCACCTTATTACTATGTGTTATAAATGCCTGGATGCGTCCGTTAACGCACCTTTTGTTTTAATGTAGTATATTTCCCTATTCCTAGAGTAGAGGAAATATCCTTTTTGAGGTTGGGGTGTGTGACAGAACATGCTCTTAATTTTGTTTTCGCCTGTGGCGATATTAATTGTTTTAGAGGGCCGTGTGCAGTTCTCAATACACACCCAGCCCAGATGCGGAGGCCATGTGGCCAGTAGTTACGTAGTACCTCCGCGCGACCATGGAATCTCTAGCGAACTGGCGACAGTAAGTCTGACCATCTAAGAAAAATATGCCGGCGTGGTCGCTGTGGAAATATCACTTGATAGGGGGAGGATCGCGATGTACCCCCCAGGCGATATTCGGATATTTTGATAAATAGCTAGGGTTTTAGAGATAGGAGGAGAACCATAGGAAGCCTCCCAGGGATCGCTGTCCGTCCGGACTGGTAATTATATATTTTAATACTGTATTATACCAATATTACTTAGACGGTGCTGCCGGTCATCTTACACAGTAAACTGTAGGCTCACTGTCTAAATAATTATTAAAGCTTAGCCAGTCATCCTAGAGGACCTAAGTAAACTGTAGGTTATTGTCTTTATTGTGATAGGTACCAGTATTAAGTCTGTATTACAAGGTTATTGAATGAGTAGTTAAGGGTTAATTAAAAATTAACCAGTTAGGAATAGAGTTGTAATTCCTTTATTAATTAAGTTCCCCTGGAAGCGTTTCTCAATTATCACACGTTACTGAATGAGTAGTAAGGGTTAATTAAAAATTAACCAGTTAGGAATAGAGTTGTAATTCCTTTATTAACTAAGTTCCCCTGGAAGCGTTTCTCAATTATCACACGTGTGGGTGTTGTGTCACGGTGAAGTGATTAGCATATTGTGTAAACTAGACACCTAGAGATTAACTAATTAAGTGATCAGTTCTGGGTTGTTATTATTTGTTGTTGTTAATTAACTACTGCGGCAGTACATTTGTCTGCGTAGTAGTAATACAGATTCCAAAGTGTATAGTGTTTTTGTTGTGTTTTCTAGTGAACTAAACGTTCTATATTACATATACTTTATATATAGATCTTATCTCTGATCATACCTAGACGAGCCACACGCGGGTATAACTGCCCGTTACAGAGAGATCTAATAGATATACAGTTAGGAGAGATATTGGGATAATCGTGTTTCATTCAGTTACGGGTATTATAGGATCCCCGTGACAACTGTTCTTGACCAGAAAGATTCCTACTACCAGGTTGTCGTTGATGAAGAGAGTGCACACTTGTGTACTTTCAACACACCATTTGGAAGCTATTGTTTTAAAAGAATTACTTTTGGGATTTGTTCTGCTTGTGAAGTATTACAACAGAGGAACTGTTCACATTATTTCTGATGATATGACCATTGCAGCAGAAAATGAGAGTTAACATTTCTCACATGTCGACGATTACAAGTCCCCTGAGATCTCTCCTGAAAAAAAGATACTGAATGGAAATGGCTACCTGAACACACACAAGCTGTTCAACAATTGAAAGATATTCTGTCGAGTGAGCCAATATTTGTATTCTTTGATGAGAAAACCCCCACAACAATACAGTGTGATGCTTCTTCAAGGGGGTTAGGTGCCTGTTTATTGCTGGATGGAAAACCTGTGGCTTATGCATCTCATTCACTGAATAATACAGAAAAGACATACTTTGAAATTGAAAAAGAGATGTTGGCAATAGTATTTGCAGCAGAAAAAATTCACAAATACATCTTTGGCCGAGAAGTAGAAATTGAGAGTCATCACAAGCTACTGGAAATAATAATGCGGAAACCTACTGAGAAAGCGCCACCAAGACTGCAGTTGATGATGTTATAACTCTTGTGATATAACTTGACAGTGAAATATACTCCAGGTTCCAAGATGTACACAACAAACACTTTGACGTGCACACACAGATACCAGACCAATCTCAGATGTACATGTTACACATCTTAGAGAGATGGACATGGGAGTGCATTCTTTGGTACAAAACGTGCTCATGAGCTTGAACAAAATGCAGGTTTTGCGTGAAGCAACACTCACAGATGTGACATTAAACAGTGTAAAAGAACAAATACAAAGTGGTTTTCCAAAAGCAAAATACATGTCGTCAATAAGTACAAGGCCATACGGGCAAATAAGAGATGAATTGCATGTCGTTGATGATATTGTGTTCTTTAGGCAAAAGGTAGTTGTACCCGACTCCATCAGAAGTGAGCTTTTAGTGAAAGTACACGAGAGTCACCTGGGAGCTAGTAAGTGCGAAGCAAGAGCCCGATCGGTGAGGTATTGGCCTGGCATGACTCAACATATTGATGATATGGTATCCAGTTGTAGCATATGTCCAATATACCAGAAACAGAATTGGCGTGAACCACTGGTTCCTCACAAAGTTCCCGATACGCCATGGGAAATTATTGGAGCCGATGTATATGGATGCGAAAAAGTAGT
>NW_024537046.1:0-10881 GCF_016097555.1 Gigantopelta aegis | reverse complement strand
GAAAACCCTGCCCACAAGGTATTTTTTAGGGGCACAAGGGTTTTTGCCATCTTGCTAATAATAGGTTAGTTTTTTAGACGGGCCAATGCACTGAAAAAAATCTTAATTGATTCAAATTCTACCAAAAACAATTTAAAACCAAACTATAAAATAAAAATCTTCCATTAAAATTCATTCTTGCACACATTTCCACTCTCATTCCAACAGGGATTTCCTTCTCGTCATGTGCCGACAGCTATTTCCATCTCGCACGTGCGAACTATTTCCATCCGTCAGGGACAACTGAAGAACTACAACAGAGAGAGAAAAAATTTCAGGGAAACTGTTAGGAAAAGTACATAAAATAAACATTTTCATTTTGTGATTAACCATTAAACCCAAGGTCAAAGTTTACTTATTAAGTAAGAAATCTATGTTTGACAGCTAAATTAGCTGCCAGACGGCGGTAAATCTACTTCTCTGCAGTTACGGTAGAAAAGGACGGAGGACGTTACGGACAGACGGGGGAAGCGATGATATGATCTTTTCGGGCGGGAATATTCGAACTGAAGCCGAGGAAAAAAGCCATCAAAATTGACAAAACTTCACAAAATTGTACATCAACATTTCACATAACAAAATAAAAACATTGCGTCACGAGGCAGAAATATCCTTTCTCGCAATACGGTAGAAAAACGGAAGGACGGATGGAAGACAACGATATTGTCTTTGGGCGGAAAACAATTCGAATGAAGCCGAGGAGAAAATGCCGTCAAAATGAAAACTCATAATAATTGACACCAAAATTCACAAAAATAAAACCCTAACATAACATAACATAAAAAAAAAATAACATAAACATAACCTACATAACAAAAAAAACAAAAAATAACATAACATAAATAAATTAGCTGTACCGCACGGCGGGTTACTATCCCATCTCTCGCAATTACGGTAGAAACGGACGACGGACGGGACGTACGGACAGACGGATGGACAGACGACGACTATTGATCTTTTCGGGCGGAACAATTCGAACTGAATGCACGAGGGAGGAAAGGGCTGTCAAATTGACAAACTTCATTCAATAATTGTACATCAACATTTCACATAACATAAATAACATAAATAAACATACATAACTTACTAAGGTAAGCTAACCTAACCTAACCTAAACAACCTAAACCTAACCTAAACCAAAAAGCTAAACCTAAATCTAAACCTAATATAATAATTAATAGAACTTCCTTCGTCACAAGGATGTTGATGAAATCTTTAACTCTCGTAACCATGCCTTTATCAGCCCGATGATAATATCGCCCCTCTTGATTCCACACGTCAGCTAAAAAGCAACAACAAAACACACGTAGAAAACATTCCTCAACAATAATAATATAAACCAACAACCAATGTAGCTAATGGTGAAGAGAAATGGCATAACATTTATAAATGAACCTTTTTACACGATCAGTATTCACCATCTGAAATGTTTACCATTACAAAACAACCTAAACTCATCAACCTCTGCCTCAGCACAACACGAGGACCTGGTTTCTTTTTTAAGTTTATTCAACCATGGCAAATGTAGATGACATAAAAGACAGTTGCTAAACTTTCGTTGTTGAGTTATATACGTTTGCAGTAAGGCACACAATCATAAAACGAACCATCAAGGTTAAGTAAAAAGTAAAGTTTGTTTTATTTAACGACACCACTAGAGCACATTGATTTTTCTCATCATCGATGGACGTCAAATATGGTCATTGACACTGTTTTTCAGAGGAAACCCGCTGTCGCCACATGGCTACTCTTTTACGACGGCAGCAAGGGTCTTTATTTGATACATCTTGCTAATAATAGAGATGTAGGTCTTTAGATCTGTAACCAAGGCACTGATAAATAAATATCTTTCAATTGTAATTCAATTCTTCCCAAAAAACAATTATAAACCAAACTCTCAAAAAATCAAAAGGGAGGGAACTTACCATTAAAAGCTTCATTCATGATGTCCGAAGCTATCTTTCCATCCATCACTGTGCCGACAGCACTTCCACTCGCACTGTGGCATCAACTGAAGAACTACAACAGAGGAGAGAAAAATGTTCAGGAAACGTTAGGAAAAGATACATCCCAAAATAAACATTTTCATTTTGTGATTAACCTTAAATACACATGTCAAAGTTTATTTTAACGTAAGAAATCTATGTTTGACAGTACATCTCTAGCTGTCCCAGCACGGCGGTAACTATTACTTCTCCGCAGTTACGGTAGAAACGGACGGACGGACGACGGCCAGACGGATGGAAGACGAGAATTGATTTTCGGGCGGAATATTCGAATGAATGCACGAGGAAAAAAAATTGCCATCAAATTACAAACTTCATTCAATAATTGTACATCAACATTTCACATAAAAAAAACATAAATAGCTGTCACCAGCCGGCGAACTATTCCTATCTCTCGCAATTACGGTAGAAAGGCGGACGGAGGACAGACAACGACTATTGTCTTTTCGGGGGAAACAATTCGAAGAATGCCGAGGGAAATTGCCGTCAAATGAAAACTTCATTGAATAATTGTACACCAACTTTCAAAACAAAAAACATAACATAAAATAACATCATAACAAACAAAAACATAAAAACATAAATAACAAAAACTAAAACAACATAAAACAAAAATAACAAACATTAGCGTTACCAGCACGGCGGTTACATCCCATCCTCGCAATTACGGTAAAACGGAGGAGACGGCTACGGACAGGGAGGACAGACGACGATTATTGATCTTTCGGCGGAACACTTCGAACTGACTGCACAGGGAAAATGGCTGCAAATTGACAAACTTCATCATAATGTACATCAAATTTCAACATAACATAACAAACAAACCATAACATACATACATTACCTAAGGAAGTAAACCTAACC
Organism: Gigantopelta aegis; assembly: GCF_016097555.1. Classification (NCBI taxonomy): domain Eukaryota; kingdom Metazoa; phylum Mollusca; class Gastropoda; order Neomphalida; family Peltospiridae; genus Gigantopelta; species Gigantopelta aegis. The sequence goes on along the minus strand of NW_024537046.1, from coordinate 7,972 downwards.
TAACCTTAAACTAACCTAAACATAAACCTAAACCTAAACCTAAACCTTAAAACATAAACTAATCATCCTAATCATAAAGAATAGAACTTCCTCGGTCACAGGATGTTGAAGAAAATCTTCTAACTCTCGTAACCATGCCTTATCAGCCGGATGATAAATATCGTCCATCTCTTGATGCCACACGTCAGCTAAAAAACAACCAACAAACAAATTAGAAAACAGTGCTTCAACAATAATAATATCGCAACAATCAATGTTAGTAAGTGAAGGAAATGGCATAACACGTTATCAAATGAACCTATTTTACAGCACAGATTCACCCATCTGACCTGTTTACCATTTATCAAACAACCTAAATCTTATCACCTTCTTGCCTCAGCACAACACGAGGACCTGGTTTCTTTTTAACAAGGTATTCAACCATGCAAATGTAGAGACATTAAAAGACAGTTGCTAAAACTTTCTTGTTGATTATATATACGTTTGCAGGTAAGGCACACAATCATAAAACGAACCATCAAGGTTAAGTAAAAATGTAAAGGTTTGGTTTTATTTAACGACACCACTAGAGCAATTGGAGTTTTTATCTCATCATCTGGCTATGGACAGTCAAAACATATGGTCATTCTGGACACTGTTTTTCAGGAGGAAACCGCTGGTCACACATAGGGCTACTATTTTATGACAGGCAGCAAGTGATCTTTTATTTGATACATCTTGCCTAATAATAGAGAGTATGTCTTTTAGATCTGTAACCAATGCACTGATAAATAAATATCTTTCAATTGTAATTCAATTCTTCACCAAAAACAATTATAAACCAAACTATCAAAAATCAACAAGGGAGGTAACTTACCATTAAAATGCTTCATGTCATGATGTCCGACAGCTATCTTCCATCTCGTCACTGTGCCGACAGCTATCTTCCATCTCGTCACTGTGCCGACAGCTATCTTCCATCTCGTCACTGTGCTGACAGCTATCTTCCATCTCGTCACTGCGGCATCAACTGAAGAACTACAACAGAGAGAGAAAAATGTTCAGGAAACTGTCAGGAAAAAGATAATCCAATAAACATTTCAATTTGTGAATTAACCATTAAATACACATGTCATAAGTTTACCTTATTAACGATAAAGAAAATCGATGTTTGGACAGCTACATCTATAGCTGTCACCAGGAACGGCGGGGAACTATCTACTATCTCTCGCAGTTACCGGTAGAAACGGACGGGACGGACGTTACGGACAGGACGGATGGACAGGACGATGACTCTTGATCTTTTCCGGGGGCGGAATATTTCGAACTGAATTGCACGAGGAAAAGAAGTGCCATTCAAATTGAACAAACTTCATTCAATAATTGTACATCAACAGTTCATAAACATAAACAATAAACCCTACATTAGCTGTCACAGCAGCATTGGCACGTAAACTATCTCTATCTCTAGCAACTTACGGTCAGAAAACGGACGGACGGGAATGGACAGAATCAAGACTATTGAACTTGCGGGCGGAACAATTCGAACTGAAGCGACGCGAGGAGAAACTTGCCGTTCAAATTGACAAAACTGCATTCAAATAATTGTACATTCAACATTTCACATAACATCACATAACATTAAAAAAAAATAACATAACCTAAAACATAACATTAAGTAACATAAACATAACATAAACATAAACATAATAACATTAACCAACATAATAAACATAACGATAACCCACAACATTAGCTGTCACCAGGGACGGCGGTTACTATCTCCTATCTCTCGCAATTACGGGTAGTAAACGGAAGGACGGACGGACGTACGGGAATGACAGACGGTGATTGGGACCGAACAGAAGACTATTGATCTTTTCGGGCGCGAACAATTCGAACGAATGCACGAGGAGGAAATGGCTGTCAATCTGTGACCAACAACCTTCATTCAATAATTGTAACATCAACATTTCACATAACAGAACAAACAAACATTAAACCATAAATAACATAACATAACATACATAAATTACTAAGGTAAGCAAACCCTAACCTAAACTTAAACCTAAACACTAAAACCTAAACCTAAAGCTAAACCTAAATCTAACCTAATATAATTATAATCGAATAAAACTTCCTTATGTCACAAGGAGGTTGATGAAATCTTCTAACTCTTCGTAAACAGCCGTATCAGTCGCCGATGATAAATATCGTCCATCTCTTGATTCCACCACGTCAGCTAAAAAGCAACAACAACAAAACAACGTAGAAAACCATGTCCTAAACAATTAAGAATATACTCAACAAACCAATGTTTAGCTAATGTGAAGAGAAATGGCATAACATTTATAAGATAACCTATTTTTACCACGCAGCAGGTATTCACCATCTGAAATGTTGACGGCATTTACAAAACAACCTAAACTCATCAAACCTCACGGCCTCAGCACAACACGAGGACCTGGTTTCTTTTTAAGTTATTCAACCATGGCCCAAATGTAAGATGACATAAAAGGACAGTTTGCTAAGACTTTCGTGTTGAGTAGGATATACGTTTGCAGTAAAGGCACACAATTCATAAAAAGAAACCATCAAGTGAAGTAAAAAAGTAAACTTTTTTTTATTTAACCGACACCACTAGAAGCACATTGATTTTTTTATCTCAACACCTCAGCTATTGGACGTCAAACACATCATGGTCATTCGGACACTGTTTGTTTCAGAGGAAACCCGATGTAGCACATAGGCTACTCTTTTACGACAGGCAGCAAGGGATCTTTTATGTGATACATCTTGCTATATAATAGAGATGTATGTCTTTTAGACTGTAACCAATGCAAAGTATAAATAAATATCTTGTCAATTGGAATTCAATTTTTCACCAAAAAACAATTATAAACCAAAACTATCCCAAAATTCAACAAGGGAGGGAAACTTACCATTAAAATGCTTCATGTCAGTGATGTCCGACAGCTTCTTCCACTCATCACTGTGCGGACCAGCTATCTGTCCACGTCACGTGCCGAACAGCTTCTTCAATCTCGTCACGTGCCATCAACTGAAGAAATCTACAACAGAGGAGGAGAAAAATGTTCAGGAAAAATGTTCAGGAAAAGATACATCCAAATAAACATTATTTTGGGATTACACCATTAAAATAAACATGTCACAAGGTTACTTATTAACGTAAGAAAATCTGTTTGACAGCTAACATCTCTAGCTGTCAGCCAGCACGGCAGTGGGTAACTTATCTACTAGCTCTTCGCGTTACGGTAGAAAACGGACGGACGGACGTACGGACAGAACGGGAGGACAGAACGATGACTATTGATCTTTTCGGGGCGGAAAATTCGAACTGAATGCACGAGGAAAAAAGTGCCATCAAATTGACAAACACTTCATTCAATAATTGTACCATCAACCATTTCACATAACATAACATAACATAACACTTAGCTGTCACCGAGCATGGCAGTAGCCGGGGGGGGCACTAACTATCCTCCATCTCTCGCAATTACGGTAGAACGGACGGCACGGATGGACAGAAAAAGGAATATTGATCTTTTCGGCGGAACACATTCGAAATGAATGCACGAGGAGGAAAAATTGCAGTCACAATTGACAAACTTCATTCATAATTGACATACAACATTTCACAAACAGAACCTAAAATAACATACATAACATAATAACATAACATAATAAAATAACATAACCTACATAACATAATAACACAACACACATAATAACATAACACTAACACAACATTAGCTGGTCACCAGCACGGCGGTTACTATATCCTATCTATCGGGAATTACGGTAGAAAAAGGACGGCCGGACGGACGTGACGGACAGACGGATGGACAGACGACGACTATTGATCTTTCGGGCGGAACAATGTCGAACTGAATGCACGAGGGAGGAAAAATGGCTGTCAAATTGACAAAACTTCATTCAATGACATTGTACATTCAACATTTCACATAAACATAAACATAACAAACTAACCTTACATAACTGAACCTAAGGTAAGGTAACATAACTACTAACCTTACCCTAACCTAAACCTAAACCGAAAAACCGAACCCTAAACCTTAAATCGTAAATCTAATATAATATAATATTAAAGAGAACTTCTTCGTCCCCAAGGATGTGGATGGAAATCTTCTAACTCTCGTAACCAGCCACTTTTCAGCCCGCTGATAAAATATCGTCATATCTCTTGATTCCAACGTCAAGCTAAAAGCAAGCAACCAAAAAACACGTAGATAACATCCCTTCAAACAATAAGAATATTACTCAATAACCAATGTTTAGCTAATGTGAGAAGAGAAAGGGCTAAACACTTAGAAATGAAACCTATTTTTACACGCGCATCTCAGTATTCACCATCTGAAATGTTTACCATTTACAAAGAAAACATAAACTCATAAACCTCTGTCCGCAGCACAACACGAGGACCTGGGTTTCTTTTTTAAGTTTATTCAAACCAGGCCAAATGTAGATGACATAAAAGGACCGGTGCTAAAAACTTTTGTTGGTGAGTATATATACGTTTGCAGTAAGGCCCACACAATCATAAAAACGAACATCAAGGTAAGTAAAAAAGTAAAGGTTGTTTTATTTAACGGACACCACAGAGCCACATTGATTGTTTGATCGCATCAATCGGCTATGAGGACGTCAAAAATATAGGTCATTATGACACTGTTTTTTCAGAGGACGGGTCGGATGGTGCCACATAGCTATGTTCAATACAGAAATTCCGGGGTCATGTAAGCGGACACGTTTTTTTTAGAGGAGGGGCTTAAGCAGGTAACCTGCTAATGCAACCAGCATAGGTATGGCTTTTGACAGGAGAAGGAGAACCGCGTCGCCCATGGCTAATCTTGTCGACAGGCAGGCAAGGGATCTTTTATTTGATACATCTTGCTAAAATAAAGATGTATGTCCTTTTGATCTGTTAAAACAAGCACTGATGAAATCAAATAGGTCTTTCAATTGCAAGTCAAGTTTCACAAAAAAATATAAACCAAACTATCACACAAATCAACAAGGGAGGTTAACTTACCAGTTAAACAATGCTTCATGTCATGATGTCCGACAGCTATCTCCTCTAGCACTGTGCCACAGCTATCTTCCTCGCGTCACTGTGCCGACAGCTATGCTTCCAATCTCGTCACTGCGGCATCAACTGAAGAACTACAACAGAGAGAGAAAAATGTTCAGGAAAAATGTTCAGGAAAAAAAGTACATCCAAATAAACATTTTCCATTTGTGATACTAACCATTAAATACACCATGGTCAACAAGTTTATTATTAACGTAAGAAAATCTAGTGTTTTGACAGCGACATCTCTAGCTGTCACCAGGCACGCGACCCACAGCTGGTGGTAAACTATCTGACTATCTATCGCAAGTTACGGTAGAAAGGACGGAACGGGATGGACCGTATCGTGACAGACGGATGGACAGAACGATGACTATTGCATCTTTTCGGGCGGGAATACGAACTTGAATGCACGGATTTGGAAAAAATGGCCATCAAATTGACAAACTTCATTCAATAATTGTACATCAACTTTTCACATAACAGTAAATAACATAACCTTAGCTGTCACCAGCATGGCAAGTAAACTATCTCCTATCTCTCGGCAATACGGTAGAAAAACGGACGGACGGGATGGACAAGACAACGGCTTTGCCTCTTTTCCGGGCGGAACAATTCGAACTGAATGCACCGAGGAGGAAAATTGCCGTCAATTGAACAAACTTCATGCAATAAAGTGTCCATCAACATTTAACATAACATAACACAACATACAACATAACAACATAACCTAATAACATAAAAACCATAACAGAACCATAACCTAACATACAGAATTACATAAACTAACATAAACATAAACAACATAATAAACATAACATAACATAACATTAGGGGCACCCAGCACGGCGGTTACATTCTCCTATCTCTCGCAATTACGGATAAATCACGGACGGACTGACGGACGTACGGACAGACGGATGGACAGACGACGACTATGATCTTTCGGGGCGGAACAATGCGAAGATGAATGCACGAGGAGAAAATGGCTGTCAAATTGACAAAACTGCATTCAATAATTGTACATCAAACATTTCACATAACATAACATAACATATACCATACATGACATAACATTACCTAAGGTAAGCTAACCTAACCAACCTAAACATAAACCTAAACATAAACCTAAAACCTAAAGCAAAACCTAAATCTTAAACTAACCTAATAAGATGTCAAGAGAACTTCCTTCTGGCAACAAGGATGTTTGATGAAATCTTCTAACTTCTCGTAACCATCCTTATCAGCCCGATGATAAATATCGTCCATTCTCTTGATTCCACACGTTAGCCTAAAAAAACAACAAAAAACAACGTAGAAACATCTCAAACAATAATAATGTACTCAACAACCAAGGTTAGCTAATGGAAGAGAAAATGGCAAACATTTATAAAGGAACCTATTTTTAAACGCATCAGTATTCACCATCTGAAATGTTTACCATTTACAAAACAACCAAAACCATTAAACCTCTGCTCAGCACAAAACACGAGGACTTGGTTTTCTTTTTAAGTTTATTCAAAACCAGGCAAATGTAGAGACATAAAAGGGACCGTTGGTTAAACTTCGTTGTGGAGTTATATATTACGTTTGCAGGTAAGGCACACAATCATAAAACGAAACCAACAAGGTTAAGTTAAAAAGGAAGTTGTTTTATTTAAACGACACCCAGAGCACATTGATTTTTATCTCGCATCAGGCTATTGGACGTCAAACATATGGTCATTCTGACCTTGTTTTTCGAGGAAACCCGCTGTCGCCACATAGGTACTCTTTACGACGGCAGCAAGGGATCTTTTATTTATACACTTGTAATAATAAAGGATGTATTGTCTTTTTAGATCGGTAAACCAAGCCACTGATAAATAAATATCTTTCAATTGGAAATTCAATTCTTCCCAAAAAAACAATTATAAACCAAAAACCTTCAAAAATCAACAAGGGAGGTAATTACCTTAAAAATGCTTTCCATTTTCCATTGATGTCCGGAACAGCTATCTTCCATCTCTCACTGTGCCGACAGCCTAATTCCATTCCGTCACTGGGCACAAATGAAGAACTAAACAGAGGAGAGAAAAATTGTCAGGAAACTGTTTTCCGGGAAAAGATACATCCAAAATAAACATTTTCATTTTGTGATTAACCATTAAATACACATGTCAAAAGGTTTACTTTTAACGTAAGAAATCTATGTTTGCAACTACATCTCTAGCTGTCACCAGCAGGCGGTAACTTCTAATCTCTCGCAGTTACGGTAGAAACGGACGGACGGGACGTACGGACAGAACGGATGGAAGACGATGACTATTGATCCTTTTCGGGCGGAATATTCGAAATGAAATGCACGAGGAAAAAATTGCCATCCAAATTGACAAACTTCATTCAATAATTGTACATCAAATTTCACCTAAACATACAAAAAACATAGCGTCACCAGCCGGCCAGTTAAACTATTCCTATCTCTCGCAATTACGGTGAAACGGAGGACGGAGGGACAAGAAACGATATTGCCTTTTCGGGCGGAACAATTCGAACGGAATGCACGAGGAGGGAAAATTTGGCCGTCAAATTGACAAAATTCATTAATAATTGTCCACCAACATTTCAATAACATAACATAACAAACATAACATAACATAAATAACAAAATAAAACATAAACATAACATAAATAACAAATAACATAAACAACATAATAACAAAAATAAACATAACATTAGCTGTTACCAGCACGGCGGGTTACATTCTCCTATCTTCGCAAATTACGGTAAAACGGACGGACGGACGGCGTAGGAACAGCGGATGGACGAAGACGATTATTGATCTTTGGGCGGAACAATTCGAATGAATGCCGAGGAGGAAAATGGCTGTCAAATTGACA
>NW_024537045.1:0-18259 GCF_016097555.1 Gigantopelta aegis | reverse complement strand
TTATTTATCCAAGGTGAGGACAGGTCATTAACCTAATCTATTTAGGTAAATAAGTTAGCAAGAATGAAATAAGCTATTAGTAATAATTTATTTTTCGTTAAAAAAAATGTAGTGATATTAGGGTAAGCTTTTAGATTCCATTAACAATGTGTATTTGAATGCAATTGGTTGGAATGACATATTTAAATAAACCTGATTTGCTGTAATTTTAAATACTTTTTAGGTTGGGAATTATGTTTTAGGCCAAATATGGGAGTTTTTACAATTGTTTTTGTGAGTTTGGCAAAAACATTAAAATCTACAGAAGTGGGTCTGTGTAGCCATTTTGCATATCTTCTTTATTTGTACACAAATATAAGATTGGTAATGATAGCTTAGGTCAGTTATTAAATATTGTCCATATATTCAGGAGTTTTCTATAGTAAAGGGTATTTGAAGTATATACCAAGTCCAAGAGCAATTTTGGACACATTGTTAATCTCCTAGGAGTGTGTTAGTATTATCTTCCACTATTACCACACTTGTAAAGCTACATTTTCCAATATTACTATGTAAATGATGTGCTTACATTACAGATTGGTAGTATGCATACGATATAAATATTATATGCGGTAAAACAGAAAATAATTAAAGAAACGACTTCGCACTATTTCGAGGGATAAATGTGCTTTTTTTATGACAAATAAAAAAAATTAAGAGTTAAAACCCTAATGATAACTTAGATATGATACACTGTCTGGAAGCACCAATACTGGAGATTATTAATAAATATCAAACAGATATATTGCTAGCTGTCAGTGGTTTACTAATGAATATATAAAACAACTAGGCGATGGGATTTGAAAATATTGCATCGACTTGACATCCAAGAATAGTCTACATGGGTGTTACCCACCATGATGTGTACCACATTAATTAATGCTATTTGTGGATGCAGTGGTGTCATTTCAGATACCACATATAAATAGGCTTTTTTTTAGTGAACTTTCTTATCATATGTCCATTAAAGTCTTTCAAAACACAGGGTCACTGCAATAAATGAGTTTTAAGGTAATTATTTATGGAAATGAGAGACTCGGACTATGCATGCACACCACTACATATACAACTAAGCATTACACAACCAACCATAGTATGTATCTTAAGAGTAGTATTGTTATTTATTATTGTTTTAAATATGATACATGCATTTGTATACAACTTTGCATAACAATGATGCTTCCTGAGGTGTACATTAAATCAGGTGCACTGTAGGAACAACACTTCAATATGTTGTCACATCATATCAGAACACAGAAGATCTGATAGTCATGAAAACACCCAATGGACACTTTTGAAAAACTATTTTTTGGGATAATAGCATATATTAACTATATTATGTTATTGACAGTCATAATTGCTAATTAGGTTACATGAGGCATGGGAGTTGATAATGACCTTGACCTTGGCATTAATTTACTGTGCACTGCTGAGAATAGATTTGAAAAAAAGTCTGTGCTGATCCATTGGAGATGTGGCCATATTTTTACTTCAAATATTTTAAAGCTTATTTATCCAAGGTGATGGACAGGTCATATAACACTAATCGTATTTCGGATCATAAGTCTAGGCAAGATGCAATAAAGCTATTAGTAATAATTTATTTTCTTAAAAAATAATGTTAGCTGATTAAGGTTAAGCTTTTAGATCTCCATTAACAATGGTATTGAATGCAATTGGCTCTGGAAGGGACTATATTTAAATAACTGATTTCTGCTGTAATTTAACATACTTTTTAGGTTGGTGAATTGTTTTAGGCAATATGGGAGTTTTTTACAATTGTTTTGTGAGTTTGGCAAAAACATTAAAATCTACGAAGGGGGTTCTGTGTAGCCATTTTGCATTCTCTCTTATTTGTACACAAATATAAGGCTGGTAATGATAGCTTTAGTCAGTTTATTAAATCTTGTCCATATATTCAGTGAGTTTTCTATAGTAAAGGGTATTTGAAGTATATACAAAGTAAAGAGCAATTTTGACACATTTGTAATCTACCTAGGAGTGTGTAGTATTATCTTCCACTATTACCACACTGGTAAAAGCTTATTTTCCAATATTACTATTGTAAATATGTGTTACATTACAGATTGTAGTAATGGCATACGATATAAATATTATATTCAGTTAAAAACAGAAAATAATTTAAGAAAATGACTTTCGCACTCTTTCGATGGATTAAATGTGCTTTTTTTTATGACAAATAAAAAATAAAGATGTAAAACCCTAATGATAACTCTAGATATGATACAGGTCGTCAAAGCACCAATCACTGGAGATTATTAATAAAATATAAACAGATCTATTGGTAGCTGTACAGTGATTTTACTAATGCATATATAAAAAAACCAAATAAGGCTGATGGGTTTGAAAAATATTGCATTCAGTGACTTGACATCCAAGCATAGTACATACCTTGGGTGTTTTACCCACCCTGATGTGTCCAACATTAATTAATACTATTTGTGGATGCAGTGGTGTTTATTTCAGATTACCACATATAATATGCTTCTTTTCTAGTGAACTTCTTATCATATGTCCATTAAAGTCTTTCAAAACAACAGGGTCACGGCAATAAAGGAGTTGACAAGTTACTTAATTATGGGAAATGAGGGACTCTGAATATGCATGCACACACTAGCACATACAACTAAGCATAGCACAAACAACCCTAGTCTGTATTTCAGAGTAGTATTTTTATTTATTATTTGCTTTTAATATGGATACAGTGCCTTGCTAAACTTTGCATAACACTGAGCTCCGGAGGTGTACATTAAATCAGGGTGCACGTAGCGAACAACACCTTTCCACTCTGTTGTCACATCTATCAGCACCAGAAAGATCTGATAGTCCCCCTGACCCCACCCATTTGACACTTTTTGACAAATATTTTGTTTGGGAATCGCTATAGCCCTATATCTGTATTGACAGTCATAAGTGGCTTAATGTCGGGTTCCCCTGGCGGATGGGAGTGATCTGACCTGGACCTTGGCATTAATTTACTGTGCACTGCTGAGAATAGAGTTTGAAAAAAAGTCTGTGCTGACAATTGGAGATTTTTGGCCCAATTTTTCCTGAAAATATTTTAAAGATTCTTATTGATCCACCGGTGTATGGATAATGTCATATAACACTAATCGTATTTAGTCTAATTAAGTCTAGGCAAGAGGTGAAATGGAAGCTATTAGTTAATAATTTAGTTTTGATCGTTAAGAACCCTCAATGTAGCTGATATCTAGGTTCAAGATTTTAGATCAGACCTTATCAGAAACAATGTGTGTATTTGAATGCAATTGGCCTATGGGAAGACTATAATTTAAGATAACCTGCTTGCTGCTTTAATTTTAACATACTTTTTAGGTTGAGGGAATATGTTTTAGGCAAATATGGGATGTTTTTATTTTTTTTTTTTTTTTACCAAGGGTTTTGTGTAAGTTGGACAGATCAACAAAAATTACAGGAAGTGGGATTCCTGGGTAGCCATTTGGCAATTCTTCTTCTGTATTTGTAAACCAACTATAAGCTTGGTAATGATAGCGTGTAGGTACTTCACCGTCTATTAAATCTGCTCCTAATATTCAGCGGGCACGTTTTCTCGTGAACATGAGTTATTAGGTAGGATAGTTACCATCCGTACAAGAGCAATTTTTGCCAAATTTGTTAATCAACCTAGGAGTGTCGTTTAGTATTATCTTCCACTATCTATCACACTTGTAAGGATATTTTCCAATATTACTAGGTAATGATGTGTGACATTACAGATTGTAGTTAATGCATAGCGATATAACTATCATATTCAGGTTAAACAGAAAATACTTAAAGAAATATGACTTGCGCCTTTTTCGATGGATTGAATGTTGCTTGTTGTTAGGACCTCATACCCATAAATAAATAATATGTATTGTCAATATCCTATTAACTGATAACTCTAAGATTACTGACTGTACAGGTCTGGTAAGCCATCCAAATCACTGTCGAGGAATAGTAATAATAATACTAAAACGCAATTATTCTGGCAGTTGTCACGTGGATTTAAATAATTTGCTATATTTTTAGGTCATACACATAAAACTGAGTAAAGACTTTTTCCGACTAGTGAGGGTTTGAAAAGAGTTGCATTTCATGTGACTTGACATGCCAAGAATGACGTCAATCAACCTTGGGTGTTTACCCCACCCTGATGTGTACAACATCAATTTAGCTGCTCTTGGTGGATGCGCTGGTGGTCAGTTTCAGATTCCCACCTATAATATGCTTTTTTTATAGTGGAAGTTATTATCCTTCATGCCCCTTACCGTCTTTCAAAAAACAGGGTCACTGCAATACAGCGTGTTGTAACGGTAAATATTGTATTTGAAAAGGAGGAGACTCTGACTATGCATGCCACACACCTATCATTATGAAAATTAAGCATACAACAAAAAACCCATAGTATGTATCTTCAAGAGTAGTATTTTATATATTGATTTTAAATATGATATGCTTGTATACAACTTTGCATAAAACACTGAGCTACTCTGAGGTGTACATTAAATCAGGTGGAACGTAGGAACAACACTTTCAAGTATGTTGGCACAACATATCAGAACACAGAAGATCATGTAGTCATGAAAACACCCTACAATGGACACTTTTGAAAAAAATCTTTTTTTGATATAGGTTGCATAGTACACAAAGAAGAGCAGTACCGTGGCAAAGTCTCGAAGTTGCAGAGTCAAATATTTACGGAGTAAAGCAGCTGGGGGTTCATGTGTGATTGGTTAGTAATATGTGCAAGTGATTATTTGGGCAAATTATATTATCCATTGACAATAAATAATAACACGTTTTATTTGTCATTCAGTTTTGTATGTAGTATATATACCAGAGGTTGAAAAACTCATCATGCGGGGTGTTCTACCCCCCAAAAAAGGAACTGCAATTTTCAGCAAAAATGACGGTTTGCTATTAAAAACATAAATTAAAATCTCTTAAATGATACGTGACCCCATTTTCTTGCACTAGCTTAGAGTGAGGTGCCACACTTTCTAATTGCTGTACTTCTGGGTGTGTTGAAACGCTGCGTATATCGCAGTTTATTAGTAACACGTAACTTATAGGAAAATAGGAATTTGATTTGGGTCTAATGGAATCCTATAGAATATATTTCACTATATTCATTATTTTATATTGTGTGCCATTACTGTTATTTGACAGTCATAATTGGCTTAATTAGGGTTAAACTCAGGCATGGCAGTTCATACGGACCACTTGACCCGTGGCATGAATTTACTGTGCACTGCTGAGATGAAATAGAGTTTGAAAAAAAGTCTGTGCTGAACATAATTGGAGATGGTTGGCCATATTTTTTACTTAAATATTTTTAAAGCCTCTTTATCCCAGGGGGAGAACAGGTCATATAAACACTAATTATTGTTAGGAGAATAAGTCTAGGCAAGATGAAATAAGCTACTAGTAATAATTTATGTTGCGTTAACCAAAATCATGTTAGCTGAGATAGGTTAAGCTTTTAGATAGCATTAAACAAGGTGTGTATTTGAATGCCATAGGCTCTGGAAGGTACCATATTTCAATAACCTGATTCCTGCTGTATTTTAAAACATACTTTTTAGGTTGGGGCATTATGTTTTAGGCAAAAAAAAATAGGGGAGTTGTTACAATTGTTTTGGCTGAGTTTGGCAAAACACCAGTAAAACTACAAGACAAAAGGGGTTGGGGGGTTCTGTGTAGCCCATTTGACATTCTCTTCTTATTGTACACAAATATAAAGCTTGGTACTGATAGCTTTACGGTCGGGTCCTTAAATCTGGTTCACTATATTCAGTGAGTTCGCCTATGTATGCACAAATGGGTATTTGGAACGAGTAACTATACCAAGAACCAGGAGACAGATTGTTGTATCCACTTCATTATGGTCGTCGAACTTACACGAGTGAGTTGCTTGCTCTGCACGTATTACTCCCTCGCCCATTCTCACTTAGACCCATGAAAAGAGCTATATTTTCCAACATTACTATGGTAATTTTGATGAGGTGTACAGTACAGATTGTAGTAATGCGATATGATATAACTATCCTATGCAGTTCAAACCGACACTATTTTAAGAAAAATGACTTTCGCCCTCGTTCGATGGAATTGAAGGTGCTTTGTTTTTATGACAAATAAAAAATAAAAGATGTAAAACCCTAATGATAACTCTAGATATGATACATGTCTGGTAAGCAACAATCACTGGAGATTATTAATAAAAATATCAACAGATATATTGGTAGCTGTCAGGGTATTAATAATGCCTATATCATAAACAGACTAGGGCTGAGGGGTTTGAAGAAATTGCATTCCAGTGAGCTTGGACATCCAAGCATAATCCAGATTTGGGTGTTACCCACCATGATGTGTACCACATTGAATTTCTACTCTTTGGGATGCAGTGGTGTTATTTCAGATACCAACATATAATATGGCTTTTTTTTCTAGTGACGTTCTTGATCATATGTCCATTAAAGTCTTTCAAAACACAGGGTTACTGCCATAAATGAGATTTTAAGGTAATCATATTTATTGGAAATGACAGGACTGGGACTATGCATGCCTCACACTGACATATACACATAAGCAGTACACAACCCAACCCATAGTATGTATCTTCAAGGCAGTAGTATTTTGTTATTTATTATTGTTTTAAATATGATATATTGCATTTGTATACCCACTTGGCAGAACACTGATGTATACTGAGGGTGTACATTAAAACAAGGATTGACAGGTAGGAACAACACTTTCAAGTATGTTGTTCACCATCATATCAGAAAACAGACGATCCTGATTAGTCATGATAACAACCAATTGGACAAGTTTGAAAAAAAGATTTTTTGATATAGGTTGCTAGTAACAATAGAAGGAGACGCACCGTGTCCTACGTCGACTGAATCACCGTGCCAATGATTACATGGGAGTTAATTATGCGCTTGACCTGGGAGTGAATTGGTAGTGCACTGCTGTGACATTGATATTTGGGCAAAAGCATATTATGACCACTTGCCAGATAAATAAAACATTTGTACTTACGTTAACAGTGGTTATGTAGTTTATTTATACCAGGAGGTGGAAACGTGTATAACACTAGACCCCAAAAATGGAGAATTAATTTTCAGCAAAAAGGACGGGGCTATTAAAAATAAATTGTTTCTCGATTAAATGATAAAGTGACCCCCCATTAGGTTAAGCTTGCAGACACTAGATTGAAGAATGTGGAGGTGCCACCAATTGGTCCTGGATTGACTTATTTAACTTCACCTGGGTGTGTTAAACGCTGCTTAATATCAGTTTTAGTTAGGGAACGTTACATCTATCGGGAAAATAGGGAGTGATTTGGGTCTAATGGAAACCTATCGCATCTTTCACTTCATATTATCATATTTTTATTGTGGTGCGGTTTACTGGTATTGACACGTCATAATTGCTTTAATTAGGTTACACTCAGGCAGGGGAGGTTAGGTTAATGACCTGATCCCTTGGTCAGTAATTTACTGTGCATGCTGAGGCCCTGAATTCAGAGTTTGACTATAGTAAATGGTCTCTCAAGTCTATACAAGCTCATGACCATTTTTGACCAGATTTGTTAATTCCTATGTGTGGTGTTCTTTATCGCTTAAACCGTTACCACACTGTAAAGCTTTATTCCAATATTCCTAAGTAAATGATGTGATACAGTACATTATACCACTAATCTATTAGGATAATAAGTAGTAGGGCAAGATGAAAAACAGCTATTTGTGTAGGAATTAAGGACTTTGCTGTTTGAGCTGGAAAATTCAATGTGTGAGTTATATTAGGTTAAATAGCTCTTTAGATTCTCATTAGAAAACTAATGTGTATTTTTGATATGCCACAGTTGGCGCTGGAATGACTATATAAGATAACCTGATTATTCGCTAGGTATAATGTTACCCAAGAGATACTTTAGCTGCAGTGGTCATGTGTGAATGATGTATATGTAAGCAAACTATGGGG
Source organism: Gigantopelta aegis (assembly GCF_016097555.1). Classification (NCBI taxonomy): domain Eukaryota; kingdom Metazoa; phylum Mollusca; class Gastropoda; order Neomphalida; family Peltospiridae; genus Gigantopelta; species Gigantopelta aegis. The sequence goes on along the minus strand of NW_024537045.1, from coordinate 10,210 downwards.
ATATTTAGCGAAATATTGTTTTTGTGAGATTGGAACATCCAAGCAGATTACATAACTCTAGGTTACCCACCATAGGTGTGGGAGTCGTGATTGTGGTAGCCAATTTTGGGATGCCAGTGGTCTTTCTTATAGGGTCCACATAGAATATGCTTTTTCTAGTGAACTTCTATATATGCCATTAAGTCAGTTCATTAACACAGGGTCCTGCACTAAATGAGTTGAAGGTAATGTAGTTATGGAAATGAGAGACTTGACTATGCAGGACACACCTACAATACAACTAAGAAGACACAACCAACAGAGTCTGTTAATCTACAAGAGTGTATTTTTATTTATATTGTTTACAATATGATACATTGCTTGTATACCTTGCCTCAACACTGATGCATATCGTGAGGTGTACATATTAAAATCCGGTTGCACTGTCGGAAACAACCCTTTCCAATCTGTGGTACAGCATCTCACGAAGCACAGAAGATCCTGGATGTCATGAAAACACCCAACTTGGGACACTTTGATGAAAATATTTTTGGGGATACTATGACATATACACTATAATTATTTGACAGTCATTAATTGCTTAATTAGGCGACACGAGGAGGGGAGTTAGAATGACTGACGTTGCATTAATTTCTGTGCATGCTGATTAATAGAGTTGCAAAAAATTATCTGGTAGCTGACCAATGGAGTATTTGGCGCCCATATTTTTTACTTAAACTATTTTAATGCTTATTTATCAAGTTGCATCAGGACAGGTTCATCTAACACTAATCTTTATGTTGGATAATACAGTCTAGGCAAGCTGAAATAGCTATTAGTAATAATGATTTTCGTTTAAAAAATACATGTTAGCTGTATAGGTGAAGCTTGTAATATGCTCCATTAACAAGGTGTATTCTGAGATGCAATGGGCCTGGAATTGATTAATTTACAAACCGATTCTGATGTAATTTTAAGAAAGGAGTTTAGGTTGGGAATTATGTTCTAGGCAAATATGGGAGTTGTTACCATTGTTTGTCGATTGAGTTTGGCAAAACATAAAATACAGAAGAAAAAAAACAAAAAAAAAAAAAGTACAAGACAAAAAAAAAAAAAAAAAAAAAAGATGGTTCTAAATAGGATGTATTGCATTTTGGCGTTCACTCTTTAGTTGTACACAAATATACGCTTGGTAAGGATAGCTTTAGGTCAGTTTATTAATATTGTCCATAATTAAGTGAGGTTTTCTATAGTGTAAGAGGGTATTTGAAGATATACCACGTAAAGAGCAATTTTGCACAATTTGTTAACTACCTATGGAGTGTGGTTAGATTATCTTCCACTATTGACACACTTGTAAAGCTTATTTTCCAATTTACTATGACATGACCGTGTTACATTACCAGCATTGTAGTAATGCATTACGAAGTAAATATCTATTCAGTGAAAAACATGAAAATAATTAAAGAAATGAGTGACTTGTCGCAAATCTATTCGATGGAGTAAAGGTGCTTTTTTTATGACAAATAAAAAATAAGAGGTAAACCCTAATGATAATCTAGGATAGATAATATGTCGGTAAGCACCAATCACTGGAGATTATTATAATATCACAGATAGATGGGTGGCTGTTCAGTGGCTTAAAACGCATATATAAAAACACTAACTAGGGCTGATGGGGGTTTGAAAAATATTGCATTCAGTAGACTTGAAGCAAAAGCATAGCCATTACCTGGGTGTTTACCCCACAGGATGTGTTGACACCATAATTAATGCGCTATTTGTGGATGCAGTTGGGGATCACATTCAGATACCACATCTAAGATGGGTTTTTTTCTAGTGAACTTCTTATCACGTCATAAGTCACTTATCATCACCCGGTGATATGGTGCAATAAAATGTTAGTTGACGGTAATATTTATGCGATATGAGAGACTTGACTATTGCCAGCAACACTAGACAAAATAATGACCTACATAACACAACCCATAGTATGTATCTTCAAGCGTAGTATTTCTGATTTATTACGAGTTTTAATATGATACCATTGCATTTGTATACAACTTTGAGATTTTGGCCATATGCTTCCTGAGGTGTACATTAAATAGGTTGCAGAGTCGGCAACACCACTTCAATTATGTGTCACTTCATATCCACAAGAAGATCCTGGATAGTCATGACAAACACCCAATGGACACTTTTTCAGGTAAATTAATTTTGTGGGATATACGCATATATTAGAGTATTAGTTATTTGACAGTCATAATGCTTAATAGGTTACATGATGCATGGGGCGTTCATAATGACCTGACCTTGGATGAATTACTGTGCACTTGACTTTGAATAGAGTTGAAAAAAAGTCTGTGCTGACAATTGGAGATTTGGCCCGGTATTTTACTTAAAAATATTTTAAAGCTTAGTTATCCAGGTGAGGACAGTCATATAACACAATTCTTAGGATAATAACTAGGCAAGATGAATAAGCTATTAGTACTCAGTATTTGCGTTAGGGCGATAAGTTAGCTGATATTAGTTAAGCTTTTCGCTCTCCGGCTAACCAGTGATTTAGAAAGACAATGGGCTCTGGACTGAGATCATTTAAGGGAGGTGATTCTTACTGTAATTTATTTGTAACTTTTAGGTTGGTGACTTCTGTCTTTAGGCACATAGGGGAGTTTTTACAATGTTTTTGCGGAGTTTGGCAAACACATTAAAATCTACAGAAGTGGGACTTTGTGTGATAGCCAGTTTCGGCCATTCTTCTTTATTTAGTCCACCACTATCATAGCTTGGTACTGATAGCTTCTAGGTAAGTTTATTCCATCTGTGCCATATATTCAGTGGTTTTCTATTAGTAAAGGGTCTTGCCGTATACCCCAGTGTCACGATAGCAATTTTGCCACATTCGTTACTTCCACCGGCACTGTGTTAGTCTTCTCTCAGAGAGTGGGTGTTCACTTGGAAGCTATAGTTATCACGACACCTTACTATGATAAACTCCAGTGTTACATTAACAGATGGTAGTACTGCCTAACAGCTATGTATATTATCTGTCCGTTACAACCAGCTCATGTACTTGCATTTCGACAATGACTTTCGCACCTTGCGAGGGCTTTGAAATGTGCTTCTTTTCTTATGCCCAATTAAAAAATACAGATAGTAAACCCCTAATGCTACCTCTCGATAGGATCCATGTCCATGTAAGCACAATCATGGAAGCGTATTAATCAACTATCAAAGATATATTGGTAGCGTCAGTGGATTTAATAATGCATATATAAACACTACTAGCTTGCTGGGTTTTGAAAAGTCTGGCATTCCGGACTTGACCTCCACGGGGGGGGGGCCTGCCCTACATTGGTGTGTTTACCCCACAAGGCTGCTGTACCACATTCCTTTAGATATCTAGTTGTGGATGGCAGTGGTGTTCATTTTCAGATACACATATCTACTATGCCTTTTTCTAGCGCACTTCTTATATATGTCCCATAAAGTCTTTTCAAACCCAGGGTCCCGCATCTAAAAGCGTTTTCAGGTAATTATTATGGAAATGACAGACTCTGACTATGCCTGCACACAGGGCATCTACCAGAAGGCATACACAACCAATCCATAGTAGGTATGCTTCATAGGAGTTACATATTTATTAGTATTGGTTTAAATATGATAGCATGCGCCACGGATACACATTGCATACACTGAGTGTTCCTGAGGGTTACATTAAATGGTCAGTTGTACGTGTAGGAGGACAAAACTTTCAATTATGTGGTCACATCAACGTCATGTAACACAGACGATTGATAGGTCAGAAAACACCCAATGGACATTTTGAAAAATAAATTATCCTGGGATATAGCAGAATAACTAGATTAGGTTATTTGACGAACATACATGTTAATGTAGGTTAAACTGGGGCATTGTGGAGTTGCTAAGGCCCTGACACAGTGGCAAATAATCCTGTGCCTGCTGAGAATAGAGTTTGAAAAACAGTCTGGTGACCATATGTGAGATCTTGGTGCATATCCAGATAACGTAAAATCTTTTAAAGCTGTATTTATCCCAGGAATAAAGTGACACAGTCATAGCCACACTACGCCCATTTAGGATAATAAGTTAGGCAAGAGAAAGACAGCTAGTAGTAATCAGGGTTATTTTTCCGTTAAAACATAATGTTAGTGATACGTTAGTGTTACGCTTTTAGATTCACTTAACAATGTGTCTTTGAATGCAATGGCTCTCGGAATGACTATATTTAAATAACCTGTCATTGCTGTAATTTCCATACTTTTTAGGTGTGAATTATGTTTAGGCCAATATTTACGGTTTTACCGCAGTGTGGCGTGTGAGTTGTTGTGCAAAATGTTCCTTAGAAATCTACGAATGGGGTTACTAGCCATTGCATCTTTCTTTGGTCCACAAAGATGATAAGCTGGGTAATCACCGCTTAGCTTTAGGTCAGTTTATCTTCAGATCTTGTCCCTACTATTCAGTGCGTTTTCCGATAAACAAAGGGTACACTGAAAGTATTACCAGTTACCAGCGCAATTTTGACAACATTTGTTAATCTTACCTAGGCCCTGTGTTAGTATATCGTCCACTATTACAGACACTTGTAAAGCTACATTTCCAATATTACTATGTAAACGATGTGTTCCATTACATTGTAGTATGCATACGATATACAAATTAGATCAGTTTAAAGCAACAGGAAACTAATTAAAAGATTAGAAAAATGATCTTGCACTCTTTCGATGGATGTATATGTGCTTTTTTTTTTTTTTTTTTTTTTTTTTTTTTTTTTGAGATTTTGTTTTTTTTTTGTCAGTAGCGCATGCTGAGTGAGTTCGAGTACACGCGTGAAAAATAACTATTTTCCTTTTCTGTTATTATTGTTTTTTTTTTTTAGATTGATTTCCCTTTGCTCTTCTTCGAAAAAAAAACAAATATTTTTAAAAAATCACGCGGTAAACCCTAATGAAACTCTAGATTCTGAACGTGGTAAGCACCAATCACTGGAGATTATTAATAAAATATCAACAGATATGAGTGGTAGACTGTCACGTGGATTAATAATGTCACTTATAAAAACAACTACGAGCTGCGGGGTTGAAAATATTGCATCAGTGACTTGACATCCAAGATAGTCCATTACCTTGTCGGCGTGTTTACCCCACCATGATGGGTTACAACATAATTGAAGACTCGTATTGTGGATAGCAGCCGTCATGGCATCATGAGTGGTACCTTCTATAATCATTCGTCTTTAATGTCTCAGTGATCGCTTGATCATCTGCCTCCTGTGTAAAGTCTTTCAAAACTACAGGGTCATGCAAATAAATGAGTTGGAAGGTAATTATTTATCTGTGAAATACAGAGACTCTGACATGACATGTACACACTACATATACAACTAAGCATACAAAGACCAACCCATGTATGTATCTTCAAGAGTAGTATTTTAATTTGATTATTCTAGTTTTAACATATCCGATACATTGCTATTTGTAATACAACCACGCATAACCTATGTACACCGAGGGTGACATACTAAATCAGGTTGACACGTAGGAACAACAATTTCAATTATGTTGTCACATCATATCAGAACACAGAAAAGATACCTGATAGTCAGAAACACAAAGACACTTTTGAAAAATATTTTTTTTGGGTATTATAGCATATATTAACTATATTAGGTATTGGACAGTCATACCTGCGTAATTAGGTGACAGGAGGCATGGAGTTGCTAATGACCTTGACATTTGGCATTAATTTTGTGCACTGCTGAGATAGGTCACTGAAAAACCAGTATGTGCTACACTGGAGATTTTGGCCCATATTTTGACTTAAAATATTTTAAAGCTATTGTATCCAAGGTGATGGACAGGTAATAAACACTAATCGTATTCGGATACTAAGTCTAGGCAAAGAAGATAGCTATTAGTAATAGATTTATTTTTCGTTACAAATAAGGTAGCTGATATTAGTTAAGCTTTTAGATCCATAACAAGTGTATTTGAATGCAATTGGCTCTGGAATGCTTAGCATTTAAATACACGCTTGATTTCTGCGGTAATTGTACGATACTTTATAGGTGTGGGTGAATTATGTTTTAGGCAAGATATGGGAGTTGTTACAATGTTTTTGTGAGTTTGGCAAAACATTAAATCTACAGGAAGAAGGGTTCTGGTAGCCATTGTGCATTCTTTCTGTATTGTACACAAAATATAAGCTTGCGTAATGATAGTTCTAGGTCAGTTATGAAATGTACATATCTTCAGTGAGTTTCATAGTAAAGGTATTTGAAGTATATACCAAGTACAAGCGCCATTTTGAACCACCTTTGTTATTAATAGGTAGTGTTGTTAGTATTCTCTTCAACTATTACCACACTGGTATAAGGCTATATTTTGCCAATATACTCTGTAAATGAGTGTGTTCTACTTACAGATGGTAGTAATGCACCAGCCCACCACGACCTATAATATATATTCAGAAAACGAAAATAATAAAGAAACATGAACTTTCGCACTCTTGCACGCACTGGATAAATGTGCGTTTTTTTATGACAAATAAAAAATAAAGATGTACAAACCCTAATGATAACTCTAGATATGGATACAGGTCTGTAAGCCCAATCACGAGATATTAATAAAGTATCAACAGATGATATGGTAGCTGTCAGGGATAATAAGCATATAATAAAAACTAAATAGGAGGTGGGTTGAAAATATCGCATTCGTGACTTGACATCAAAGCATAGTCCATACCTTGGGGGTTTACCCACCTGATGTGTACCCAATTAACTTAAGCTATTGTGGGATGCAGGGGGTTCATTCAGATACCAATATAATATGTTTTTTCTAGTGAATCTTAATTAGTCACATTATAGTCTTTCAAAACACAGGGTCCCTGCAAGAAATGCGTTAAGGTATTATTATGGAAGGACAGACTCTGACATGCATGCACACATAAATATACAACTAAGCTACCAACAAACCATAGTATGTATCTTCAAGAGTAGTTATTTTTATTATTATTTGTTTTTAAATATGATACATTGATTGTAGACCAACTTTGCATAACACTGAGCTCTGAGGGGTCAAATCAGGTTGCACTGTAGGAACAACACTTCAATTATGTGTCCAATTCATATCAGAAAACAGAAGATTCCGTGATAGTCATGAAAAAAACCAAGTGGACACTTTTGAAAAACTAATTTTTTGGGATATGAATATATTAACTTATATGTTATTTGACAGTCATATTGCTAATTAGGTTACATGAGGCATGGAGTTGATAATGACCTGACCTTGCATTAATTTACTGTGCACTGCTGAGAATAGAGTTGAAAAAAACGTCGGTGGGGACCAATGGAGATTGGGCCCATATGTTTTACTTAAATAGTTTAAAGCTTATTTATCCAAGGTGATGGGGCCGGTGCGATAACACTAATCTTATTTAGGATAAAATTAGGCAAGATGAAATAAGCTATTAGGAATAATTTATTTTCGTTAAAAATAAGTTAGCTGCATTAGGTAAGCTTGTTAGATTCGCCTTACAATGGGTATGTGAATACAAGTGGCGGAAATGACTATATTTAAATAACCGAATTCTGCTGAATTTAACATAATTTTTAGGTGGTGAATTATGTTTAGCAAATATGGGAGTTTTTACAATTGTTTTGTGAGTTGGCAAAAAACAGGAATAATCTACGAAGGGGGTCTGGTAGCATTTGCTTCTCTCTTTATTGTACAACAAAATAAGTGGTAATGATAGCTGTAGTGAAAAGTTATAAAGCTGTCAAAATTCAGTGAGTTTCTATAGTTCAGGGTTTGAAGTTATCCCAAGTACACGGACAATTTTGTCACAGTTGGTAGATCTACCTAGGAGTGTGTTCGATGATCTTCCACTATACACACTGTAAAGTAGATTTTTCCAATATTACTATGTAACTGATGGGTACATTACAGATGTAGTAATGTACGATATAAAATATTAGATTCAGTTAAAAACAGAAAATAATTCAAGAAAATGGTACTTTCGCCACTCTTTGCTGGGATAAGGTGCTTTTTGACAAATAAAAAATAAAGAGTAAAACCCTAATTAAACTCTAGATATTGACATGTCTGTAAGCACCAATCAATGCGATTATAACAAATAGAACAGAATATTGGTAGCTGTCAGTGGATTTAATAAGCATATATAAAAACCAACTAGGCTGAATGGGTTTGAAAAAAATTGCATTCAGATGACTTGACATTTCAAGCATAGTCCAACTTGGGGGTTTACCCCACTGAGGTACCACATAATTTATGCTATGGGATGCCGTGCGTGTTCTTTCAGATACACAATCATATGCTTTGTTTTAGTGGAAAACTTCTTCTCATAGTCCATGTTAAAGTCTTTCCCAACACCAAGGTCACGCAATAAATGAGTTTAATGGGATTATTATGGAAATGACAGACTCGGACTATGCATGCGAACATACATATACAACTAAGCATACACAACCAACCCATAGTAGGTATCTTCAAGAGTGTCTTTTTATTTCTTATTGTTTACATAGTGATACATTGCCTTTGTCTACAACTTTGGCATTAAACATGCGCTGCCTGAGGTGTACTAAATCAGGTTGACTGTAGGAACCCCACTTTCCATATGTGCAATCCTATCAGAACACAGAAGATCTGCTAGTCATGCCAAACACCACTTGGAACTTTTGAAAAAAATTTTTTGGGCTATAGTATATTAATCTATCGTATTGACAGTATAATTGCTTAATTAGGTTACTGAGGCATGGATTTGATAATGGACCTTGACCTTGGCATTAATTACTGTGCACTGCTGAGAATAGAGTTGGAAAAAAAGTCGTGTGGACCAATTTGGAGATTTCGGCCATATTTTTTACTTAAATTATTTAAAGCTATTCTCCAAGGTGCTGACCGGTATATAACACTATCTTATTTAGGAAGAAGTCAGGCAAGATGAAATAAGCTATTATTAATGAATTATTTTTCGTAAAAAAGAACGTTAGCGATATTAGGTTAGCTTTTAGTCCCATTAACAATGGGTATTGAATGCATTGGCTCTTGGAAGGACTATATTTAAATAACCTGTTGTCTGCGTTTAATTTTAACATACTTTGAGGTGGTGAAATTTGTTTTAGGGCAAATATGGAGTTTTACAATTGGTTTGTGAGTTGGCAAAAAAACATTAAACTCTACAGAAGTGGGGTCTGTGTAGCCATTTTGCATCTCTCTTTATTGTACACAAATATAAGCGTGTAATGATAGCTTTAGGGCAGTTGTATTAAATCTTGTCATATATCAGTGAGTTTTCTATGAGTAAGGTATTTGAGTAATACCAAGTACCAGAGCAATTTTTATTTTTTTTTTTTCGACACATTTGTAATCTAATAGGAGTGGTTAGTTATCTTCACTGTATTTCATCCCCATTGTAAGCGATACCGTTTCCATATTACTATGTAAATGATGTGTACATTACAGATTGTAGTAATGCATACGATATAAATATATTTCCGTTAAAACAGAAAAGATTCAAGAAAAATGATTTCGCACTGCTTCGAGGCGATTATAATGTGGTCTTTTTTTTTATGACAAAATAAAAATAAAGATGTAAAACCCTAATGCTAACGTAGATTGATACATGTCTGTAAGCACCAATCACTGAGATTATAATACAACTATCAACAGAAGAGTTGGTGAGGTCCAGTGGATTTATGAATGATTATATAAAAACTACACTAGGCTGATGGGTTTGAAAATATGCATTCCAGTGAAAATGACATCTCAAGCATGGCACTACCTTGGTGTTTACCCCACCATGAGCGTAACCACATTAATTTAATGATATTTGTGGATGCCGTGGTGTTCATTTCACGATACACATATAGGCTGTTTTTTAGTGAACTTCTTATCATATGTCCATTAAAGTCTTTCAAAAACCGGGCCGGCCAATATAATGAGCTTTTAAGGTAATTATGTATGGAAACTGACAGACTCTGACTAGCATGCACAATACGATACAATCTAAAGGAATACACAACACGTCAACATATGTATGATCTTCAATGATGTGTATTGTATTTATTATTGTTTAAATATGATAATTGCATTTGGATACAACTTGGAATACACTGTGCTTCCTGAGGTGTCCAATAAATCAGGTTGCCCTGTAGGAACAAACACTGCAATTATGTGGTCACATC
>NW_024537044.1:0-7334 GCF_016097555.1 Gigantopelta aegis | reverse complement strand
GCATGATACGAGCTTCGAAAAGTGCCCTTAGGTCACTACGACCAAGTAGTCAGTATAGAATATCGTGTATAGGACACATATGTTTACAAACTTACTTTACACTGAGCCTTTCCAAAAACTATATCATATTACAGTAGTAAGGTAGTATAGAGTAATGTTTTATGATATTGTAACATTCTCGATTATAATGATGAATGCATCACAACTATGGCAATAGTCGCTAAGAGGATGGTGTTGTTGCATACCATACTATATCCATAGTTTACCAATATGTATTTTCTATTCAAGCTACTCCTCGAGTTGGTGGACTTACTCTCAAATTAGTGGAGGTGGGACAGGTGGTATGACACCTGGACCGGGAGGCAGACTCCTCTAAGAGATCAACTCAACATTAATCCGGGGGAGTCATTTGGTGAGGAAATGCTGATACCAGTTTTCAAAATCAGGTAAACCTGCCACTACCAATCAGTTATGTATGTTGATTAAATATGGAATTTATGCTTAGCATGAATTACATTATATCTTTGAGAAATTTAAAAGCACACATTGTGTAATACATGTGTACATGTACAAATATATTTAAGTTGGGTTAACCTTAATTAGTCTTAATTTATCTACAATTTTGTATTAAGTATTTGATATTCAAAAGTACACTTCATTAATATTTAATTTGTACATGTACACGCTCATCTACATGTATTACTATGTATACACCAATGCATATGTTCTATTGTAGATGGAGATGAAGTTACAGTTAAGAGCTGGTTTCTCAGTAACTTGCCAACACCAAAGAATGACTTTGAACTTTGAAATTTTTGTCGTTCCTGAAGAAGTAAGATTTACAACTTTTGATGTAAACAAGCATTAGTATGTACATACCAGCATATGTACCCCCCATATCACACTTGTTCTATTAGACCACACTACTATACCTAGTAAGGAGTTAACAATAGAAATTAATGTACTATCTGTATATACAAACATGTAATTGTATTGTATGTATGTTTTGTAGGAAGAAATTGTTACTGATAATACTGGAACTCACTTATAGAAGATGCTTCTGATATTGTATGCCTAAGAAAGCACAAGAACTTAAAGAGCTAGGTAATAATAATGATCTTTTTTTCCTTTATTATTAAACCTTTGCTATACAATGTACTTAGTGCATGGGCAAGTTCACAACGCTTAATTTACATATGTGTGTATGCTTCTCCTTACCTTGGTAAAGCATTTCGAGCAGGTAATAGTTATGAAATGATTAGTATTTGAATCTGAACTTTGTAATTAAAGCTATGAAACATTTAGTATAGACCAACCTCATTTACTGAGCAAGTAAATACTTTAATAGAATAATTTATGAAACAGAAAATGAACGAAGAGCAACATGTAATTCTCTTCAAACAATAAATAAAGTTTTCCCTAATATTACATGTACATGTACTTATTTAAATAAATCATATTACTCATATCCCCCTTTATGTTATTCTAGAGGAAAAAGAAAGGAGAAGTTGGTCTCATGCTGTACAACGTGATCTTCCTAGACCATGTGAAATAACACACGTGTGTGTTAAAGGTGCTCCACACAGAGACAAAAGTACAGAGATATTATGAGGTACATCGTTATACATGTGCGCTACATATATATGCACTTATATTAAATTGTGTTAAAAGGATAATGTCGTTGAAGCAGTCTAATATTGCCGTAGGTTCCATATAGTAGGGTGCAAAAAAGCTTACCAACAGTGGAACAAGTAAATTAACAAAGAAATGCTGTTAGCTAAAATCTCTTCTCTGAAAATCCTTTTGTATTGGTATAATATACCCAAAGACAAGTTATAACAGTTATTATATTTAACTGCCATTCTTTTAATCAAAGCAAAGAATTGTTTTATCTTTATTGACTCAAGCTGCATATGTGTCTTCACTATTATCCTTTGTTTTAGCTTATACATTGTAAGTAAATTTATTAAGTAAATTATTGCATGAGAATATTTAGTTTAAAAATATTTTGAACTTATGAAGGCTTTTATATATATTTCCATTGTCTTTATTAGAAATGCATAATATTACAATGGTAAATTATTTATTATTATTATGTATAGGCCGAAGAGCTTATCAAAAAGGAGATGCTTCAAATGTACGCCATGATTTAGTACATCACCCACCTACTACTGCTACAGCAAAAAAAAGACAGCTCATTTGACTGCTGTCAAAACTGAACTAGAGAAATCACCATTAGATATATTTGATGAAGAGGAATTACAACAAGTAAAAACAAATTTATTATATATAAAAACATCATTCAATGATAATAGTCATGATTTATACTAAGATTTATCACTGTATTTGGTGGTAGCGTTAACTATTTCATAAAGCAATATAGTTAGTGTCTATATTAGATTTTTCCCTATGATGTTAGCTTAAGTTATCATTCATTGTGTTGCTTTTGAATTATGCATTATTAATCCAGAAAGAAAGTTTTGATTGAATTCCTGCATATAAAAAAGTTGTTGCTAGGCAGCATTATGTAAGGATGTTTACCAAATTTTGTTTCCAGCTAGCCTGGAAATTAATTACTGACTATTAAATTTGGTAGATATATGTGTTATTAACAACTATTATAGGCTCATAATTTGTTGGAGGAAGAAATTGAAATTGTGTGTTTAAAGATGGAATGGGTCATGGTGATATCCCCGAACAAGTCCACAGTCAAATTTGGGAAGAGTGCTATGGTGAAGTCTTGTTTATACCATCACAGAACAGATATACTCGATCGTCTATGGCATCAGCAAAGGACAGATTGGAATATCTTGAACAAAAAACTCCAGGTTAGTAATACAATAGACAGTGCATACTACATGTAGAGCAGTTTTATAGTAGTTCCTATTGATAAACAAGATATAATTAAAAAATGTACAACATATTATTATGTGGTGAAAGTAAAAACCTCATTTATAGTATTCAGTATTGTACATGTACATATCCTTTTCTCTATCATATATTGTGTGTACGTATCATATATATGTACATGTGCTTGTATCTACGTTGTTATTAAACTGTATTAGGGTAACAGGCAGTTATGGCCAAAGAAGCTAAGAAAGCTGCTAAACCTAGAAAAGAAGTTAAAAAATTCTACTGGGTGGTTACATGGTAAAAGTATTATATTAAAATAACAACAGAACAGCTTGCAATAATTAATAGAGAAATGGTGATCCATGTGATTATAGGTTTTTTATGACTTGCTGAATTCTTGTATGTATCAAGGACTGTAGTAATGTTTCCATTTCTTTTTTCTATAGGCTCGTGCCCCAGGCACTCTCCAAACAGTTACAAGACACTCATGAGCAAGTAGAACAAGACTTATGTAGAACTAACCCACCATTTAAGAAATTACAATCACTTGAAAGGATAAAAGCTGTTCCTGCTCGAGTGAGGTAATGATAGCAACACTTATTGGTCTGTCAGGCACTTAGTAGTAATGAGTTAATCTTTACTATTACATGACTGATAAGTTCCCTATGCCCACTTTCCAAATAGAAATGACTTGCCTGATATATTTAAACATATTAAGTAATGGCTACAATAAATTAATAACTTGTATAAATAGTTGTAATTCATTAGCCCTCAGTTAAACCAGCAAATTGATCAACTGATAACGTTAGTCCCCTGTAGCTATGCAGGAATCACTTGTTACCTTGTTAATGCCTATGTGATATATTGAAGTGTACCACATAAATTACATATAGAATAAATTTCTTATGAATGGATATGGGTGCATGATAAAATCTTATTTTAAGTCCACACTGCTAGCTACCCATGCATTCAATAGCAGTACTGCAGTTCAGTTGTGCTACTTCGCATTTTAGAGTCTAAAAGAATATGTTGGACAAAGAATGGAAAAGGGAGAATCAACTACAAGTTCAATATGCTAATTTATTGCAAGAAAGAGAAACATTGGCCAAACAAATTTCATGAAGGCAATAATTTCTAATAATAACAACACATACAATTTTCCTTATCATGTGTACATACTGTACTACTGAGTTTTTGGCAAAAAAAAGATTTTTTTGTACATAAATACTTAAATCTTTAGGGAATCATATCACATTTCTGTGATATTATGATCTATATGTGTGCCAAATTTTAATAAGCTACAACCCTTACCATCATATATATATAGTTTATTTTGGACTAAGTAAAATAATGAAGAAAATAATCAGGCAATTCCAATACAAAACGGTCAATCTAATAGTTACATATATTATATATGTTAGCAATAGCAAGCTAATGTATACAGTAGTGAATCCTATTGATTTGACAATTTCATTAATAACAATTAATAGTGTTATGATATGATTCATTGACAGTTGCTACATGTCTGGCACAAAAGTCCATACTTGTCATCAACAGGTAGTGTTTAGATTTAGAGTAGATGGTATAATTGAGAGCAGTATTATTATATTATAACTTACAGTATAGAGTTCCTGCTAGCCAAATAGCTGCCACCTGTTATAAACTTACATTATAGTGTCTATAACACTACAGGAAAGAATTGTTTGAAAATCATGATCATGTCCGCACTCTACGCATGCAATGTGTTGCCTCTAGGAAATGTACTTCTTCACCTATGCATAGCAATATTGAGCAAGATGTCATTAGTAGCATTTGCTTTCATGGTCTATTCTATTATCTCTCAGTCCTTGAGTGAGCTATATTGTCCTTCAGGTAGCAACACCGTCGTTCTTCTTTAACACATGATGATAAGAGATTGTCTATTCTATTTCTCCATTCTCTGTATCCGCACACTTCTCTGCTATAGTGCCCTGGGAGCTGAACTGTAAGCAGAGGTCATCGAGTGACAACATTAGGACCAACAATTGAAGGATATGAACATCTTCATACATTGGCCAAAAATCACAGGAATGGAATTTATATCAGTAGATTTTATACCTCGTTGGGTATTATAGGAATCAATAAATCACGACGTGACCCTCACAGTGCTAAACCCCAAAAGGAGAGTGCAAATTTATTAACAACAATGTACAACTTGACGCAAAACTTTACTCAATGTAAGTACAAATAGTGGAATCTTTTCAATCTTAAAAATGAAGGAGTTTGTTGATAAAAAGATTATGGCAGTGATTATGACTACATAATATCTGATTTCCCTGTGTTTCTGTTATGTACTATATAGAAAAGAGTTTGGAATATCACTAACGTAATGGGCATTATGACACCAGTGCCAATTCAACCTCATATTTAATACCTTGGTCTTACCCCCTAGAGCTTACAGTCCATTCACTGATAATATGTCATTTCTTGATCGACTATTAATAATGTTATATTTTGATCCAGTGGAAAGAGCAATGTTTGTACTTGCAGGCATTGTATCCAGGGCTTGATGAAAAAATGACAGGTTTTCTTAATTATGCTGGAATCAATGCTTAAGCAACCAATTCTATTTAATACAGTATTGGATTTGATTGGCCAAAGGGACTATTCTTCACTCATGGCATTATGTTGGACCTATGTTAATATCATCTTTCCACCTCCTTTGAAATCTGATCTAGTAACTTGGTTATCAAGGCTACCAAGAAAGGCAGAAAATAATTATATAAGTGGGGTACAACTGGTGAAGTAACTAAGACAATGGCAGAAGCCTTTGTTAAGCTTTTCTCAGGAATATTTTATAGTATGGTCATTGCGTAAATCAAATCGTAACATTTTGACAATCTTTCTATTGATGAAGATCACTTGTATATTTCATCCTGCGATATCTCAAAATTACAATGTTACAGCATCCATCAGTAGTCCTGCTATAATGCATTGTGGTGCTACCAGCGTCCAAGAAGCATTGTATAATGCTTCGACCTGGTTATATGTTTCCCTATGCATATGAACAGTTTGATGTTGCCACTTAGGCTGGAGTCACAAGGTTTAGGAATACGTTCTCTATACGAAGTCAAGCTAATGTAGAAATATATTATGAAAGCAGGTCAGTACTGTTAAGACAGATCGTTACAAAGATCAAGTTGGAAAGTGAGTCATGTATTAAGAGCTGGAAGGAGGAGCTAAAAAAGGAGCTGATTTAGTAGAACTCTATGCTGCTGTAGGTCATCGATAATCATGGTATTCCATCTTTTGTTCGTTATAATGGAGTTGGATACAGTATTATAATGTTGATGTTTGGTTAGTGATAATCTTGGCAGCAATTATTATGATTGGGGACTGGCACAAGCATATTTAAATGTTTTAAAAAATCAAGACCAAAAAAGCAAAAAAGAGTAATTCTTAATTCACATAATTATACTAAATAATTACAATATATTATTTATATAAATGATGCACTTATAATTTAAAATCTTGAAAATAGTGTGATTATTGTACATGGCTCTCATAAATTGTATGGCTTTAGTACATTATAATATTTGATATAAGATCTTTCATTACATTGTTGATGTACAATGAAGTCCTTAACAATCAAAGAAAATGTGACTTTTAATTTGCGGAAACAAAGTAGCAGACCTAATTAGATCACAAATATCATGTTTGTATTCTATTAATTATCACCTTTCAGTGATTGGAAGTACAACATGGTATTGTAAAAGTACTTTCATATATATATCAAGCAGTAAGTAAAGATAATGTATGCAGTAGCTAATCCTCATAACTTTGAAAATACTAAAGCACTAAATACTATAAAGTGCTTAAGCACAAGCACAAGCATATACATAATAAATGCTTGAAAAACACTCCATGCATCTCCAAAAAATGTGCTTAATGCTCTCAAGCACAAGCACTCAGGCTACCCATGGCTGGCTCATATCTAACACGTCATTTCTACCTTATGAGGAAATTGAAACTTTATTACAAGAAACTTACATAATTATTTAAAGGGATTATTTTGTGTATTTGTATCAGAACAGATATACTCGAGCAAACAAAAGACCTAAATTTTAAGTAAAAAAAATGGTATAAACATATTTATTATTGGTGAAAGTAAAACCTCATTTATAGTATTCAGTATTGTACCTGTTCATATCCTTGTCCATATCATATATCTGTGTGTATATTAATCATAATTTATGCTACATTACTTGTATCTAAGTTGTATTAAAACTGTATAGTGGTAACAGGCAGTTTATGGCAAAGAAGCATAGAAAGCCACTAAAGTAGAAAAGTTAAAAATTCTACTGGTGGTTAATGGTAAGTATTATAATTAAGAAAAAGAAAAGCTTGCAATAAAGTAAATAGAGAAATGGTCGGGGATCATATGATTATAGGTTTTGTATGATTATCGGGAATTCTTGTATGTTATCAAGACGTAGAATTTG
>NW_024537043.1:0-7331 GCF_016097555.1 Gigantopelta aegis | reverse complement strand
ACATAATGTACCAATATAGGACGAAACAAGGAGTTTATGTACCACCCACTATGAAGTTATGAACCATGTCATATTATTAATACCTTAACCTATGTCAAAATACACTAGGTCAGTTCTATGGCAGAGTATAGTAAACAGGATGGTAAGGAAGACTGGTACTATCATTGTAACATGGTACTATAATATATTTCAAGGTAATACATGTCAGCTCAAATTGACAGGTTTATACCGCCTTAACGCAATTCTTAATTTTTTCTACAACCTAACAACTTACTTATAATAATTCCTGAAAATAGTTAGAAAGGTTATAGAATTAACACACGAAGCTATAGAACAATAAATGACACATGTAGGTAGAATATATTGTACCTTTTGTCTGGACGAAGACAAGAATATACACAGTGTTCATATATACAAGCGTCTGTTGTTTGTAAACAGGACCTACAATCACCCGCACAGCATGGTCTATATTACACACACCCGTGGGTACACCCATGACATATGGACACACATAACCGAACATAAAATGGGATCAATAATACTTTTAATTACTACATGTAATTTTTGTTCTAACAGAAGAAATAGAAATATAAAGATAATTAAACATTCCTAGAATACTTGTTAATTTGTCATTATAAAACACTATCTTTGGTGGAAAAGGTTAAAAGGTCATGACATACTACATGTTGAGACCTAAGACCTTTAGCTAAGTGACATTTACTAGGTACAGTGCATTCATAACCCGAGACTAGCTAGAACATTTGTAGTCTACATTTTAATGACAGTTTCTTTAAAAAATTTCCTCATTGAATCATATACCTAATTCATCAGTGATCCAGTTTTAGGTCCTTGTATTGAGTTCGACATTGACTTAGTGCTGATGTATTGTCCAGTGATAACCAAATAAATCGTGGTAATCGTGTGTGTGTAAAAATTCATCAGTTGTCTTTAAAAAAATAAAATTGCAAATTCTTATGTAAACACAAATTATAACCACACCCACTAATATATTATTATTAATTAATTATAGTATGACCTTATTGGCACAAAGTAATATAAAAATAGGTTACAGACAGACACATACAACTCCAAACCAAAACCCTCTCCGTCGGAGAACCCTAGGGAAGGGCATTAACACTTCCATCAGTATGCCCTCTATCTTTGGTCCACGTTCAAAATACCTATCACCCGTATCGTTCTAGTTCCGTTCACCTCCGTATACTCTATTTTATAGTTTTCACAAACAATTTTGTTCATCTATAGAGCGAGGACGAGTTTGTGTTGTTGTTTACATAGTTTGTGACCACGTATTGAACCAAATTTCTTCTACAGAAAAAGTGTATGTAGGTAAGGTGATCATTTAGTTTATGATATCTACAAAACGTGAAGGTCTTATATCACCACTGATTTTGATAGCATGATTGTGATAGAAGAGACATTTATATCAAGGAGTCTTGTTTGTTTCTCAAGGTTATTACCGTTAGTAGTTGGTGCCAGTGTGTGATGTGATTCTTAAAATACAGACCCTACACCCATATTTGCTAAATATAATCACCTTTCCTTACAATGGATGAAGGCCATTGTTGTTTACTATAAAACAGTCCAGTTATTATAATACCAGCATAAGGGTAACAATCTATGATAGTACCTTTTGATATTGTTGAGTAAGAAGAAACTGTCAACAAAATGATATTTACAGTACATGTAGATTCCTAAACCACATGATCTATTAAAACATCCCTATACAATATGTGGCCTTTTGATATGGCTCTGTGAATACAAACACACCCTTAGCACACTACAGGACTTCAGTATATAGAATATTTCTTTAAATACTATAAAGGAGACAAGGCTTTTACAATTCTTGCTTTAACTGTTTTGATATTATTAATTTCATTTAATTGTTGATATTTAGCTTTTTGCCTTGCTATCATCAGTTATGAAGTTGAATCAAACAAACTATAACAGGTGGATTGGTTTTTGAAAGACTTTCATATAACAATAATCTTATGTATGTATTCTTGTAGTATGTCTAGAATAGGTCAGCCACAACAACAACAGATGTTGACTATCAATTCCCTTAATTTACAAGTAAAGTTTATCTGGTCCCAGATACGACAAGGGACTTTTATGAAGTAAATTAGCTGGAACAAACAATGAGTGATCTTACATTTAAATGAACAGTAGCTTGTAAGTCTTTGTATAATAACTATATTCATACTTAACACAGCGAGTAAGTTTGATTATTTAAGACTGTCTCTGAACGAACACTCTATCATATGATCTTTTACGATAGAATGCCTGATCATACAGTTGAACAAAATACAACAGATTTTTAATGTCTTTGTTTGATGTAGTTGCATTTACTGTATGTAGTTTAAGGTATGGCTCTTGAGAAGGAAATGGTATTTAATTAATTACTATTGTTTGTTTAAAGAGAGAAGGATGCGATTACTTGATATTAAAATAAATTAATGTAAAGTGTTCATGGAGTTCAGTTTAAAGTATATTATCAAATGTAGCTACTCTATCTATGTATGAGGCAATGTATTGTATATCCCGGTCATGTGATCTCATGTGATAGTGTACATTAGTAGGTGTATCCTTTTACTATGTACTTTGAAAGGCTACTCCTCTATCATGTGGACCAATTTTTGTATATAACCTATCCAGTTACTGATATGTCATTATTATAGTTATTTCTGTGGTTTTACTGTCCCACAGATTTTAATGTCAGGCTTGGCTTCATTTAAAACATTAGAATTTACTAAGTTTCAGTATAGAGGAGAGTTAGAGTAGATATAATAGTGGCAAAAATGTAGGCTTTGCTACAGTAACTAAATGGTCTCATTTATTGAGCAAAAAACCCTTACTACAAACTCTGCTCTGTCCTCACAGAGTCACAGTATATTAGTGTTTCAAGTTAGCGCAAAGTCTTGTGGGCAGTGTCTGTACTGATCTTGTATATATTCATCACATTTCCTTGTTTAAATGAGAGTCATTGATACTATTAATATACCATAGACAATAATGAATATTGTTAATTGTAATATGCTACCTTCTATGTTTTGTGTAAACAATTGATGATATCCTATCTCTTCAGTTGTGGTAATTTTTGTATTGAAACTTTTCCATTGTATTGGTAGACTATATTATAATCCCAACAGTTAAAATATTTATTATTTTTAATGCATACAAAGTAACTTGAAACGAGATTTTCAAACTGAAGCATTGTTGTGATGGTTAATGTCAAGCCTTATATAAAATACAAACACAGATAGAATGTTCGTTGCATTATTCCTACATAATACCAGTACATTTATTGTAACTAGCCACTCTTATAAGCTATTAACAGCCTTTCATGTCTTTTCCAATTGGGATGATGGAAACTACCATCCTCCTTGCTATCATGTATAATGTCCTACCAATAAATTAATAGACATGAAAATCTATAACAGGACTGGTTGACATAAATACAAATTATTTACTAGTGGTATACAGTACAGTATCTTTCACTATATGTATTTATGTAGACCAAAATATTGTTACTGGTTTTGTACTCATAACACATATACTTTTAGTAATATATGGAGACTAGTTTGTTATTAGTAAGGTAGGCAAGATGAAGACCATTTGCCTTATATGTGCTATCATGCACTCCACTTGTTACCCACACTAGAGAGTTATTGTAAATTTATAGAGTGTTTATCGTAATTATATGTCCTTGTTGTTGACTTTAAATGTACAAATTACACAGCTGGTATATATTACTTTCAGTATGACCTTTGTGTGTTATTTCAATGAGTAGGTTTTGCTATAAGAGGGACCTTCTCCTTTAACAAATGTATTTATTTTTTGCGTATAAATTACTATTAAGGTTTCCACTAGCTGAAAGCACAGTTTTAAAGCTATAGTTTATCAAGAATGTATCTTATTCTTACAGTATGTGAACATTAAACACTTCCTTAACAGTAGCTTTTCTCTCTTATGCCTTCCTAACTTAATAGTAACAGAATTTTTAGAAGTATCTTTACATAACACAATTAGAATTAGTGGATTTTATTATAGTATATGATGAGTACACTGCTAACACAATTGAGTTTGACTTCATTTTGTTATTATGTCTGACCCCACCCCTAATGATGAATAGCGTCTGTTTAGTTATAGAATTACTGACCCACCTCTTGCATGTCATGACAATTTTCCACACTCCCTTTTATTGATACCAAAATAAATGATTCCCTAGACAATTTGATAGGGACGTTGTTGATAATCTTTAATAATATAGATGCTTTGAAAAAATTCTTTAATCATAATGATATTTTTCCTTGTTCATAATTGGACCCAAGTACAGTACTGTTATACAAGTCCATGTTAAAGTAGCACATTAAGAGATGAACGTGTTTATCTAGTACATTAAGTTCTAAAATGGTTATGATAACAAAGATATTATTTATATATGCATTGTCGTAAACTAAGATCATATTTGAGAACTAATGAGACTCTCAGAGACTGTGTTGTTGTATCTATGATTATTAGCTCTAAGCAAGTTTTGGTGTGTGGTATATGTGCGTTGAATAAACATCTCATACAGAAATCAAACACCAGGAGTATTTAGTATTCTGTAATGTAACATAAATGTCATATACACCATAATAGTTTTAGCTTCAGGAATAAAATAATCCAATTTGTTTTGGTCATATAAGATCATGACACATCGAAAAATGTGCTGAATTTCATGACATATCATAACTCAGACCTCTAGTGTATGTGCCTTAATAATGAGTTGTTGCTGTCACTTTGAACAATATCAATGCATTTCTTTGCACCAAGGTGACACTTAACAGTATAATGATATCTACAGCCTTGAGGTACTAATCTAGTAGCCCCTCCCAATACCCTATAATTTGGTCATAGGTGTGATACATGTGTAATGATTCCCTGTGTTAAGAGGGTATTCTCTATTTAGAGTTTGTTTTGTACTTGATGGATAGTTAGGATTTAGTGGTTTGGCAATAAACTGGTGATATTTATACTCTTATACATGATATCTTTTGGCAATACTCTCTAGGAGTAGTTGTATTGAGTCAGGCATTTTTTTGCTGGACGGAATGCTGACATTGCAAAACACCTACATTCTGCATGTGTATTTTGTATTCTATATTATTATATTATATCTTAATAGTTATTCTTTGTATTGAGGTTATGGTATTAGTTATTCTACAGTACTTTGTGGATTATCATCCAGAATAATATACTTTTAATATCAAAAAAGTTAGTAAGTAATACTATCTCCTATATTGCAATAGATCTTTTTGGAATTTTCCTTACTTTAATAACTTGACTTTTCCTTAAAACTGTTTGTCTAGAAGGCACCTATTCGGTTTTGGCTATCTCAATGATGAGGATGTTGTAATAATACTGAAATGAAACTTATCATTCGACATTTATTATTGCCAGCAATGATTCCTTGTATCTGTAAATAAAAGGAGGACTTCTTTAACGATTGTGGTTTGTCATATAGGTATATATATATATCTATACATTATAAGGATGTGGCAGTAATTCCACTAATGCCTATTAATAGTAGTATTACCATTAGTCATTTCCATATAGTTAAAGTTCATTATCTACATGTATCCATGTTGTATAGTTATATAGTATTTGCTGTTGACTGTTAACTGTTAACTGAATTGACTTGCTGGTCTGTTAAATGAGTAATCATTTTTTAGTAGTAAACACAGGAAATTTGTCTGTTAGCAGTGGATGTGCTGTGTTTAATCTACATGTTTTTTAAACAACAGTACTAGATAATAATTTTACAGTCTGTTGTAGCTTGAAGAATTATCATATATTGTAGATATTATATTGATCAAAGTGACTTGAATTTAAAGATAAACTGTCTGTTATACTTGTTACTGTTATCAATATTGCTATATATTATTTAAGAGTAGTTCAATTTTATATTTTTTAATAAAATGACTTTGAGTAGCCACACCCCTTCATGACATTACTGATACTATACAATCAACTCCTAATTTACTACTACAAATAGTAACATAGAAAGTAGGAGGTAATTTAGTTTCTTTTAGACAGCCTGGTATACTATTATTACAATAGTATTTGGTAACAATGATGTCTTAAACTAATGTCAATAGCAGTGTTATCAATAGAGAACAGGCCAATGCTGTAACAGTTATGGTAAGCATGAGTTGGCAAATTCTAGTAGAGCCTATGAACATAAGAAACAAAAATGTAGATATTGTATTTACAATAATGTGTTAATTTAATAGTGTGAGTTTTATAACCAAGTTACAGGCTAGTCAGTATTTCTATGTACATTTAGTGACATATAAGACATGGAGAAGTTCAATCAGAACAATAGTGGTTTAAAATAAGAATAGTTAATATAATTATTATAATATAGTCTATTATTTTAAATAGGATGATTTTCAATTTGTTATTTTACTAATATTTACATACAACTATTGTCATAGTAATTCATAATGTATAATAGTATTTAGTCAGTATGTCTCATCATAATTGTTAGTATGTTAATAAGAGAAATGCTATATATTGTCAATGTAATTGTTTAAGGGATCACTAATTATTTGTTGACTAACTTGTTAATATATGAAATATATCATATTACGATAGATGTATATATCATAAATGTACTGGCATAAGTTAATATATTCCTATATGTTATGTATTGTTATTTGATACATGTCATGTATTTCATGTGTTTGTCTCTATGACCTGTGTTGTAATGTAATTATTAGAAGTTATGTCAAATTAATGAGCTGTGATGTTTTACTCTCTCTCTCTCTCTCTCTCGATCTCTCTCTCTCTCTCTCCCTCTCTCTCTCTCTCTCCTCTCCGCTCTCTCTCTCTCTCTCTCCCCGCCTTGCTATGAAAGCAGTATTATCTGGAAGCAAGATGATGACCAATGGCCAGGACAGTGGAATCACTTTTTGAAACTGATCCCGCCTCCTCAAATGGAAGCTTATCAAACATAACTGGAGGGGGAGAAAGAAGACATTCACTTGGATTCTTTGCAATCGAGAATGCACAAGCGAAGTGCCTCTGGTCATTTACAGGTTGGCCACTACGCCTGCAGACCTCGTTTCCTAGTCTATCATCTATTATCCAAATTCGTTCGGTAATTAGGGAATTTGTACCATCGTTGAACACACTACACAAGAAATACTATATCCCTCCTAGTCCGACAACATCACAGCTATCCTTTGGTCTACTCTCACCAACTGAAGATCCCCGAAACCTACCAATCTTGGCTGACCACGCTAAACTCCCCCAATACAATAAAACAA
>NW_024537042.1:0-7116 GCF_016097555.1 Gigantopelta aegis | reverse complement strand
AATTATTAATTTAAAGTATTAATTATATAAATAAATTTGTAAATTGCTATACCACTACGTTTATGGTAATCTTAAAGATTTGTTATGAAAAAATAGTTAACCCCACACTCAATATTATAACATCATTATTGGTCGTGAGACCTGGAACAATGGGAATAGTCCAAATCTGGACCACACTCTTTAATGAATAATATTTAGTATATAGAGGTAGGGATCGGTAATTAAAATGTCCCAGGCCCACTGGATGTCTGTACCAAATTGGATTTAAGAGAAAGATCGGAATTATTGAAAAGATGAGACATGTGTTATCCATAGCTAACTAGCTAGTTAGTTGTAGATTGAACAAAAAAAATTTGTACGTTACATTCTTTATAATAAAAAATCCAAAAGCACATTCTTCCTTGCCAAATAATTTACAGTTATACTTTTTTTATTATAATTATGTACTTACATAAATCAGTAGCATATATAGCAGTATATGTTTATTATAATTGTGGTGATTAATTGTTTGATCATGTTCATCAAATCAACTCTTTTGTTCCTGTTATACATAATAAGACATTGCCAAATACAACTGTAACTAAAAAAATACTTCAAAGAAAATCAATAGCTAGTATTAATGTACTATATGTTTATTAATATTATAATGGCAATGTAATGTATTAACACAACAGTTTGCAATAGTATTAACTAACTATGTTTATATTGATTATTATTGTTATTGCCAATATTTATGGTATTATATAATTTTATGTGGTTAGTTATCATTTAGTATTGCCATATTAAGCTTATTTCAAAGATGACTGGACTCTCCCTGTAGCAGGAGCTGTACGAGAAGCTGCAGCAGTACTCAAACCTCTCCTCCAGTAGCTCCACGAGGTGATGAGCGAGAAGCTGCTAACTTTGTCATAAGACTCTTTGGGATCATTTAGCTTTCCCTCCACTGCCTTGACCTTTACCACGTTTTCTTTGCTTTTGCTCTCCTTTTGGCAATATTATATAATGCTACAATAGAAAAATAATAAGTATATATTATATAACAATAAGTTAAAATAATTTGGGTAGTTTATTGTTTCATTTTAGTGAAATAAGCTACTAAAATGAATTATTTTGACAACTGCTTTAACTCTATTTGTTAAGCATTTAGATATACTCTCAATTCCCTTAACCTAGACATATCTCAAGTCCAATATTAATATTCGTCATATTAAATAGTTAATATGTAACTGCATGTTTTGAGATGTATATACATTACTACAACTCACTTCACTATGTGTCCCTCTGATCAATGATTTTTATCACGGTAGGGCTTCCCTTGTTGAATAGACTGAATTACATTGATATATATAGTCAAAGGATTTGTTTAATAATGCACTGATGTCATCAAAACAGGTATCAGTCATACATAGGAAATTTAACTTTTTATATCTATTTCTAATGTAATATGATGTTAACTGATATAAATAAGTTTGTGATCTAACATTTTTTTTGGTTTTGATTGTACTATTATATAAATAGATGTACACACAATATAGTATAATATAATAAAAGTGAAGATTACAAACTTATATGTAATAGGTATCTGCTGAACATATCAATTGTTACATGTATAAATTTGACAAAGCATTTCTTGAATTTAGTTGTATCAAAAACTATCATTTATATTAGTTGTAAAAGTAAAAAGATGGTGTGAATCAAAAATAGTATGTTCTTTCTTTTGAGAAAACATAATTGCATGCTTCATAAATTTGTGTTCCTGACTCCATTCTGTTCTCAGATGTCTATCTTTAGTAGTCAATCAGCACATCAGTATACTATATAGAATATACAATGATATATTACATTCCTAAACCACTAATTACAATGTGTACAGAAGGTGACATGTAGATGAAAGACTACATACTGTTTACAATAGCACATGCTGTGTCACTGTGTCTGTGGCCTCTTTTTTCTATATTTTGTAGATTCTAGAATACTTCAAAAGATTGTTATTTAAAAATTTAGCAGTTTGTTAAATTTGAACAAACATAATATGCTACATTATCAATTCAATTAAATGGCTAATGCTCTATTAACTGTTAATATTTGTTACTGATGTATGATGTTATATATTTATGTAGATACAATAACACAAGACAAATACCTACCTTGTAAATATGTCTTAAAGTCCATTCCTATCCAGGTTGCTAAGAACAGTCTTATTAAAGATAGATCACAACTAAAACTACAACAAGATCACATTAAACTCTCAGTTTAATAGTCATACTTACTTCAAACATAAAACTGTGAAAAATCAATACAATTCAAAATACTTTCTACTCCTAACATAATATCACCATATAGTAGGACCACAGCAATAACCTGAAGATGAACATGCCCAATAATTATATCTAATCTTGTTGAGAATCCTAGTAATTGGTCGGTTGTGTTATAATATTATGAGCACAAAAACTAGTAACTGTAGAAAGACAAAATGACACTTTAAGCACAGAAATTTGTGGGTATTATCTTACCTTAACATTAAATTATAATAGCTCAAAAAGGACACTCTACCTCAGTGTTTTAAAATCAGTGAAAATAAAAGTAAATAAGAATACATTAGTAGTATATATTAAATTCTATTGTTATTGAAATTTTGAGTGTATATAAGTGCTTAGGGAGGAAAGATTGAAAAAACGACACAGTCACAGTAAATTGGAGTAGTGGACATGTACCAAAAAGTAAATGAACAATAGTGAGCATATCCTATAATAAGGTAAAAATCACAGAGTTAATTCACATTTAGATTTGTGGATTCAAACACATGATAATAATTCTGAATTTAAAGGTGCATGTATATACATAATTCTTGTAAACCAATGATTCTACAATATTACAAATAATTACAGGCAGCTGTTGTCTTTAGAGTTATAACACATCATCATAAAACAGATACTAGAGTTCACAATCTTTTTAATATTGAACTTATACTGACAACTGATATTATATACCTTAAATCTTAGAAAGACTACTTGTTACTGTCTGATAATGAAGACTGTTGAGAGTAAGCTCCTCGTTTCTTAGAAATATAGTGGTCATCAGATTGATCAGAATCAGTATCTTCTGTTCTATTCTTTTGTTTCCTGTGATAAGTAGGAATTATATCAAAAGGTATATTGTTCAGTATAATCTCAATTACCCTTTTTGTTTTCCTGTAAGCAATTTTGATGTTTTCTCATATTTTTTCTCTTGTAATGTCTCCCTCTGGCAGGTTCTTTACTATGTTGATATGATAAGTCACATGACTCCGAGTCACTGTGAGGTGATGTTTGTTTATGATAAGCTTGCATTTTCTGGACAAATGGCCATCATCACTTCGATCAGAATCATGGCCTTCTATTTCGTAATGAGTAAACACTTAAAGAAGATGCTATGAAGAGTACTTATATTTACTTTTGCATTTCTTGTATTTAGATGTCCTTTGTCTAACATTACTTTTCTCTTATAAGGTCTCCTTCTGGTTTGATTTCTTACTATATCTATGTGATATTTCTACTCTGAGTTACTGTCAGCTGATTTATAATGATGTCTTTGCTTCCTGGGAGATATATTCTGTAGACTTTGACTGATTAGAATCCACTTTCTTTTTGATTCGCCAGTCTGTCTTTGTGCCCTTCCTGCCCGGTAAATCAATAATGACATTCCAGAAATTTTAAGCAACTATACTGTGTGCTTATACTACTGCATGACAGACAGTCCTATAATTTGCTTTCATTTCCAGCTGAAGTCAACTATATATAATATATGCAAACATGGATTGTTTTTATTCTATTGGTGGCTATTAAATGTGACAAATAAAAATTACTACTATAGGACTGGTACAACGGAACTGACACATATGAGAAACTAATAACTTTACAATGATGGTATGAAATGATTGAGCTTAAGCTAGTTTGCTTTTCTGCCTACTACCAACTTTGTATTCTCTCTGCTAGCAGTCCCTTTTCTATAAACCTGAACTGGTATTACTGTGAAATTGCATCATTAAAACAATTATAAGATGATTTTTATGTTATAGAATCATTATTGCTAAGATAATAATGTTGTTTTTATCTGATCTACCTTTGCTCTCATAAGTCTCCCTTTTAAACAGTTTCCTGTACATGAGCAATAGATATGTGATACAACTCTCTGATCACTCTGTAGGTGATGTATATTTACCAATGGTAGCTTGCTGCTTAGACAAATGATAATCAGAATCACTCTCTTCTAGTCTTTGTTGTTATCTCCTATGACAAGTTAATACATCATCGAAAACATATTATATACTGTACTAAATTTTACCTTACATTTTTGGTATCCTCTTTTTGACAAAGTAGATGTTATGTCGATTATTCCTTTTTTTGCTCATACTTGTAAGGTCTCCTTCCAGCTGGTTTTTACTGTGAGCACTTGATACATCACATGAGTCTGAGTCACTGTCAGGTGAGTGTTTATGAGAACCACTCTTTCTGGTCTTTTCTGTGTTATCTCCTGTGACAAGTTAACACAACATCAAAACAAATTGAATATCTTACCTTATATAATTGGACGCTTTTTCTTTCTGGTGCTTTCTTTTTAAGCAAAGTAGAGGTTTTGGCTTTTTTCCTACAAGATCTCTCTCGCGATCTGAGGTTCCTCACCATGAGCACTAGATATGTCATATGACTCTGAGTCATTGTCAGATGATGAGCATTCATGATAAGCTTGCTGTTTGGACAAATGGCTACGCATCAGATTGATCAGAACCGCTCATCTCCCTGTCTTTCGTCGTTTATCTCCTGTACTAGTTAATACTAATCAAATATGCTTTTTTATTGTATTAAATTTACCTTTATGTTTCTTGTGTCCACTTTTTGGCAAAGAAGTAGAAACTTTTGTGTAATATTCTTTTGGCTCCTATAAGGTCTCCCACTAGCAGGTTTTTTATACCACGTCCCTTGATATGTTAGACTCATCCCTTCATTAAGGCTTAAAACGTGTCTCTGCATCTTCTCTCAACTTCAATCTGATTAATAGTTTCCGTTGGGCTAGCAGCATATCATAGTTCTTGCCAATTGATTTTGTAGTATGTGTATCAATCAGTATTGTAATAACTAATGATAATTTGTGAAAAACCATGGGCTACACTGTAGATCCTAAGCTATGAAAAAGGAACTTGGGGCATATGCTCTCCAATAATAAACACATGGTAACTAATACGCCGGCTAATAGGCTTAGACGGATGCCGCTTATTGGTGTGAGCTCATCATCTAGAATCTGTATATTGAGTATGCATTAAAAAATAATGAATAGTGAAAATGATATAAAAAATTCATCATGCTGTAACAGTTGATAAAAATTCTTTATTAAACTATTACTGTTGGTCAATTCAATTAGGACATTATCATGGAAAACAAATGAACTTTGATTAATGAAGCTCTGTTCGTAAATCTGTGAATGTGCTTGCTAGGTGCAAAGACTACTATTTTCTGATGGACGCTCCAACGATCTTAGTGCGTTTTAACTTGCTCTAATTTCCTTTCTCAGTACTGGATCTTTAGGAAAATTATATAGGTAACCTCATCACTAGTGAGCTATATAACAACCAGCTGGCAATACATGCATGTTCGGCATTTCTTAGTTCCCATTTGAAATGTATGTTTACCTAGGCTGACGTCATGAATAACGCCCACCAGGCTGGGGGCATAATAATTAAACCATCCTAACATTTTGTTTTGATAATAGTATTTCTGTCAATAGGCAGGACTATATTGCACAATTTTTTATAGAAATTTACCACAAGAAACTTCATTTTAAGAGGAATATGTCAAAACCATTTCTTGTTACTCTTTACTTTCCATCATGTGCACATGGCATACCAGCAATGATGCAAAATGATTCCTTGGTAGGCTGATGCTATATCATGACTACATGTAAATTGACTATCAATTGGTTGTTATCTTTGAAATATGCATGTAACAAGAAAGAATTTTGAATAAGGTCAAACAAAAACAGATCTATAAGCAATCTTTGACGGTCTGTTTGGTATATTTAAAAGGCTATACTGTTCGTAATTCAAATTCAGGTGAAACTACTGTTAACTGATGACTGGCATTGCACAGTCATACTAGTAATAGACCAGTTACAGCTGTCTTTGATTTGAAACTGTTAAGTAGCTAACACAAAACAAATTACTTGCCAGTACTATTTCTAAGATGCTAGCTTTATTGGAAGTTCTGTTTTTATGTCAAAAAATGCTCTACATACTCTCATATATTTTATTGATCAGCATCCACATTAATATTGGGACAAGATTTGACAATCAATAATTCAAAGTAAAATAGACAACAAATGGTAATTACAAAGTTCTAACAGGGTACAGTAATCTTATTTTTGCATGACTATTACACAGTATTGCTCTACCACCTGTACGCAATGGTGTGATGTTTTGAGATAGCATTTGCACACATTGATCTTCATTCTGTCTTTTAGTGTGCTAAAAATAGAGAAATAGGACACATACATATCACTTCAGTGAATTTGTACAACGGCATACCTCATCAAACCAAATAGTATTTGCATCCGCTAGTATCATTAATTCTCCTCCCCTTGTACACATCATTAGGCAGCTACAGGATCATCATATTCACATATAAAGGCAGGATAGGAGAATGTAGACTGACAAATAGTACTATGAAATCCAAAGAAGTGACGAGACTTGTACATATAATCGTAATGATTGAGTCCTGTCACACTTTATAACGCTTTGTCAAAGAGTTGGTATATTTCGTAGAAAAAAAAAAAAAAAAAAAAAAAAAAAACGGTTATCTGTGAAATGGTAGATCAGTCCATATTTCTAGTTAAGTAGCTCGACAAATAAGTGGGACGCAAATGTAGAGATTTCCCACTTCTAAAGATAATTTTGTTAGCGAAAATGAGTTGTACGCATATACAAGTCCAGTTCATTTCTGATGACCTGTTTTCTCCTTGATTTAAGATGAGCGGGCTCTAACAACAGATATACTCCTAGCAGGACAATAGCCACATTCAAGATACTACCAGGAACAGGGACACAACAAGCTCATCTCTTTGTCTTCTTCTATTGCAGCAGGTTTG
>NW_024537040.1:0-9379 GCF_016097555.1 Gigantopelta aegis | reverse complement strand
CATAAATTAAATTTAATATAACCCAGACGCGGCTTACATTAACAATTCAAATATTACTACTACCAGGACTTGCAGACTATACACGTACCAATTCAAATATGTACTACTACCAGCGACTGCGACTCCACACCGTACCATTCAAATTACATAACTACGAGCAGGTCGCCTGCTAATACACGTCACATTCAATTATACTCTACCAGGACTATCTAGCACGTAACACTTAACAATTAAATATTCCTACCACCTAGGACTGCAGACTAAACACTAACAATTCAAATATATACTACTACCAGGCACTGCAGGCTATACACGTAACCATTCAAATATTATATACTACTACCAGGACTGCAGGCTATACACGTAACAATTCAAATATTATATACTACTAGCAGACTGCAGCTCTACACGGAACAATTCAAATATCTACTACTCACCAGGACTGCAGGCCTATAACGTACACTTCAAATATTATACTACTAGCAGACTGCAGGCTATACACGTAACAATTCAAATATATACTACTAGCATGACTGCAGGCTATACACGTAACATTCAAATATTAGATACTACTACAGACTGCAGGCTATACACGTAACAATTCAAATATATACTATAGCAGACTGCAGGCTATACACGTAACAATTCACATATATTAGATACTACCACCAGGACTGCAGGCTATACACGTATCAATTCTCACATATTATGTACTACTACCAGTACTGCAGGCTCATACACGTAACAATTCAATATTATATACTAAGATCCAGACTGCAGGCTATACATCGCAACAATTCAAATATTCCGTACTACTACCAGGACTGCAGGCTATGACACGTAACATTCAAATATATACCTACTAGCAGGACTGCAGGCTATACCCGTAACAATTCAATATTATATACGACTAGCAGGACTGCAAACTAAACACGTACCAATTTCAATATTATATACTACTGAGTCGGACTGCAGGCTATACACGTAACAAATTCAAATATTATATACTACTAGCAGGACTGCAGGCTATAACATGTACAAGTCAAACTATTATATACTACTACCAGACTGCAGGCTATACCGTAACAATCAAATATATACTACTCACCAGGATTGCAGGCTAAACTAAACTAAAACCAAACCCTGCAACAAAGTTATGTTTCTGTCAAGTTTATACCTGGAGGACTTTCTTTAAAGTAAGGGAATGTTTTTATTTAACGGCGCACTCAACACATTTTATTTACGGTTATATGGCGTCGGACATATGGTTAAGAACCACACAGATATTGACGTAGGAAACCCGCTGTCGCCACTTCATGGACTACTCTTATACGATTAGCAGTAAGGGATCTTTTATATGAACTATCCCACAGACAGGATATCACATACCACGCCTTTGATATATCAGCCCGTGGTGCACTGGCTGGAGCGAGACAAACACAATGGGGCCCACCGACGGGGATCGATCCCTGACCGACCGCACACTCACATCATCAGCTGTTTACCACTGGGCCACGTCCCCGCCCCCTTGTTTTAAAGTGTTCACACACCACGATAGCAAGTAGTCAGTATGTACCTTTTATTTTAAAGTATTGCCATTAACCACGCTAACCAGCTAAAGCTAAAATACTCAAGTGAAACCCCAGAAAAGGCGGGTGTGTGGGGGGTGGTGGGGGGGGGGGGGTGGAGCAAGCAAGCGACGCCCCTATTTGATTCGATAATCATTTTGTATACCCCTCCCCTCAAACCACTATTGTTTTTAGATTACACTTCACCATTCA
Organism: Gigantopelta aegis; assembly: GCF_016097555.1. Taxonomy (NCBI): domain Eukaryota; kingdom Metazoa; phylum Mollusca; class Gastropoda; order Neomphalida; family Peltospiridae; genus Gigantopelta; species Gigantopelta aegis. The sequence goes on along the minus strand of NW_024537040.1, from coordinate 7,598 downwards.
CTTTCGCATGCATTACAGAATAATTTTCTATGTCAGAATATATTGTGAAAAATACGTCGCAGCGTGCAACTTGCACAATTATTATTTACTAAAAATCACAAGTAACTTCAAAAACCAAATGACCATGTAATAAAGAAGTCAACCCCTCTTGGCCAATTAAAACTCGTGTTATAGGCAGAGTGAATTAGAATAAAGAACTGAAATGAAGTGAATTGACAGAACAAATATAATTTATATATACCGTGACGGGATGATTCTCCCAGTGAAAATTCCACCACCATCACAACAACCACCACCACCACCACCAACAACAACAACAAAATTTAAAAAAAAACAAACCCCCTCAACCCCCCCCCCCCCCCCCCCCCCCCAACAAACCTTCTAGCAATATCAACAAACGAAGAAGTTAATGTTTTAGGTTTGAATATCCACCCCAGGCCTGTAAATAGGGCCTAAATTTACTAGCTTGTAGAAATAACTATGATCATATCAACAACAATAATGTAAATGTTTTACCAGTTTCAGCCGACATCACAAATAATATCCCGCTAAGAACTGCAATGAGCAGACGACATGTACACCTTACGTCCGCCATGACACCCAGTCAACTCGACCAGGAAGTAAGACAGACCTATTTGTGAAGATACCCGGAGGTAACGTGTTCTTTGTACTACAGCTGAGCTGTAATTCGCTAACAATACAACCACACGATGAACTTCAAACTACTTACATCCTTGGATGATGAAATGTGTTTTGCTTTTTTTTTTTTTTCTGTTTGAAATTATTATTTGAATTATTACTGACAATGTATTATTGTCTCTTGGTTATTGGTATAATTTGACGTCTATAACAGTTATAAATAGTACACTTGCCTTTAGCTGTTAGTGTTAAAAATGGTGACCTGTTAGTTGTGTATAACAGGGGCGAATCCAGGATTTTGTTAAGGGGGAGGTCACAAAATTTTAAAAGTTTCAGTTCGTCGAAATGGCTGTTCAAGTAGTGTTGTGAAGCGACTATTCGCATATTACCTTATCTGCTACTGTACGAAGAAGGAAGGTGGTTATATTTTTTTCAGAAGATGGGGCATTGCACAAAATAAGTGCTGGTGGGTTCGCACGTACCACATCCTAGCCCGCATTGGCCATGTTCGTTTGCTTTCTTTTCATTTTTAAAAATAAATAATTTCATGAAACTTGTCACGGGGATTCTATAATACCCATAACCGAATAAAACACGATTATCCAAATATCTCTCCTAACTGTATATCTATTAGATCTCTCTGTATCGAGCAGTATTTACCCGAGTGTGGCTCGTCTAGGTATGATCAGAGATACGATCTCAAATAAAGTATATGTAATATAGCACGTTTAGTTCACTAGAAAACACAACAAAAACACAATACTCTTTGAAATCTGTATTAACCTACGCTGACAAATGTACTGCCGCAGTAGTTAATTAATAACAACAAATAATGACAACCCAGAACTGATCACTTAATTAGTTAATCTCTAGGTGTCTAGTTTACACAATATGCTAATCACTTCACCGTGACACAACACTCACACGTGTGATAATTGAGAAACGCTTCCAGGGGAACTTAATTAATAAAGGAATTACAACACTATTCCTAACTGATTAATTTTTAATTAACCCTAACTACTCATTCAGTAACCTTGTAACACAGAATTAATACTGGTACCTATCACAATAAAGACAATAACCTACAGTTTACCTAGGTCTTCTAGGATGACTGGCTAAGCTTTATATTACCAAATACTCGTATAATGTTAGAACAAAAAGTCTAGGATTTACTTCGTCAGATGACCGAAGACACTGTCTAAAGAATATTGGTATAATACAGTATTAAAATATTTAAAGTCACATCAATCACATCAAAATTATACAACAGAGCAGAAATAATATATTTACCAAAATCCGGATGGACAACGTTCCCCCGGGATACCTTCCTAAACCCTAGCTATTTATTCAAAACTCTCAGAGACAGCGAATATCGCCTGGGGGTACAACGCGGTACCTCACCTATCATCAGATATTCCACCTCTCCCAGAGTCGGTATATTTCTCTCTGATCGGCAGACTGGCTGTCGCCAACGTCGCCAAATCACGGTTGTAAAAACAGCACTCGTGGAGGTATTACATGGCCTCCGCACCTGGCTGGGTGTGTATTAGAAGTACAGCTCGATGACCGTCGCGCAAAGGTATTACGTAACAAATTGCCCATCTGGGCTAAGTGCATTTGGAACTGCACACAGCCTTCTAAAACAATTAATATCGCCACAGGCGAAAAGAAATTAAGAGCATGTACCGTCACACACACCCACCTCAAAACTTTCCTCTACTCTAGGAATAGGGAAATATACTACATTAAAACAAAAGGGTGCGTTAACCGACGCATACGGGCATTTATAACACATGTAATAATAAAGTGACTACCAGTAATCACACTGAGTCTCTGAGTCCCTGGTATACAAATAAAATATATATAAACAAAACAGAAATCAAGAATGTCAACACATTATCATAACGTTCAACTTCGGGACAGGGCATCAGCGATTACATTGGATGTGCCCTTGATATGTTCAATGGTAATTGGGTATTCTTGCAGAAGAAGACTCCACCTCAAAACTCTCTGGTTGGTGGCTTTCATTCTGTGAATGAAGGTAAGCGGATTATGATCAGTAAAAACCACCACTTGATGCACTGCCGATTTCACGTAGATCTGAAAATGCTTCAGAGCTTGTACCATGACCAAAGCTTCCTTCTCTATAGTGGAATAGTTCACCTTGTGTTTGTGAAACGTTTTGGAGAAGAAGCTTACAGGATGGTCCAGTCCATTATCGTATTCCTGGAACAGCACAGCTCCAGCTCCCACGTCACTGGCATCGGCAGCTAGCTTGAAAGGCATTCGGTAGTCTCGTGCTGCCATCACGGGAGACGAGGAGAGCATCTGCTTGAGACGGTTGAATGACTTCTCGCATTCATCTGACCACTGGAACTTCGTTTCCTTCTTTAGCAGCGATGTGATGGGGGCCGCTACCCGTCGTCGCAATTTAGCACAGAAACGACGATAATAACCGGCCATACCAAGGAACCGGCGAACTTCACGACGGTTGGTCGGTACAGGGTACTGGCTGATGCTTAGTGTCTTGGCCTGCAGTGGGGCGACGCAACCATGTCCGACAGTATGAACTAAGTAGGTCACTGAAGCTTTCACGAATTCGCATTTGCCCAGGTTCACAGTCAAGTTAGCTTTCTGTAGGCGACTGAATATTTGTTGTAGACCGGTTAAATGTTTATCCCAAGTGTCGGTGGCTAACACCACATCGTTCAGATATACACTGACGTTTTCTAGGTCTGATAACACCTGGTTCATCATCCTTTGAAAGGCAGCAGGGGCAGTCTTCAAACCAAACGGCATCACTCGGAATTGGAAGAGGCCGTCAGGTGTGATGATCGCCAGAATGTCCTTAGCTTGCTCCGTTAACGGAATGGCATAAAAACCCTTTAGTAGGTCCAATTTGGTTATGTACTGCGCATGTCCAACTCGGTCGATGCAATCGTCAAGGCGGGGTAGAGGGTAGGCATCTGCCTTGATGAGTTGATTCACGCGAAGTAGGTCAGCGCACACCCGGAAACTGTTGTCTCCCTTTTGAATCAGAATAACAGGTGATGCCCACTGACTGTCTGATGGCTCCAGAATGTCGTGTTCCAACATGTAATCTATCTCCTTTTTTAGTGCCGCACGTTTTACAGGATTTATCCGATAGGAATGCTGTCGAACCGGTGTAGCTTTGGGTTCCAAGCGCACATCCTGGATTAAGGTATTGGTAACCGTTGGAAAGTCCTGACAAATGAAAACATTGTCTTGTATCAACGTAGTCAGCTTTGCTCGCTGGGGGCCGTCAAGGTGCTGTAGATAGGAACTCAAGTCTGCTAGAATCTGGCTGTTGGTTAATTTGATCTCTGCAGTCTTGACGTCATTACAGGAAATTGAGTGACTCTCAATTTGGACAGGCAACACTGGAACTATCGGCAGTCTGTCAAAATAACCTTTTAGCAAATTGATGTAACCATACCTACTTTTCCTAACCCTATCAGGAGTGTTTATCACATACCCTGTCTATTTAACCCGTTTGTGTACAACATAGGGACCGAAATACCTGTTCTGTAATGAACCCCGTTTAATGGGAAGGTACAGCAGCACTTTATCCCCTGGTTAAAATTCCCCGACTCTTAGCCTTCCTATCAAACACTGATTTTATTTTGCTCTGAGCATAGCTCAGATGCTTCCTAGCCAGTTCGGTCGCCTGCCACAACCTATCTCTAACTCTCCCTACATAAATCAGCAGGTTTTCGGCATTATCCTTGTCTAACCAACTATCTTTTACCATTGATTTGAGAGGGCCTCGGGCTGAATGCCCATAGACCAACTCAAATAGGGTGAATCCTAAGGATTCTTGCTTAGCATCCGTGCTGCGAACAACAACCGAACAGAAAGGAATTGACTGGTCCCAGTCAGTAACCATTGTCGAAACAATGGCAGTGGAGCATACTTTTCATGCTCTGTGGAAACGTTCTATGGCGCCCTGGCTCTCAGGGGTGGAATGCAGCAGAATGAATCTGTCGTATATCTAACATATAGACAGTACTTGCTGGATTAACTTGCTCATAAAGTTCGTACCCCGGTCACTTTGAATTTCACCTGGTAAACCCGTGTACGTGAAAGTACTTAAGCAGCGCACTAGCTACAACAAACCCCAGTAACCTTCCTTAAGGGAAATCGCCTCTGGAAAACGCGTAGTTAAGCACATAATTGTTAACAAGAATTGGTTGCCTGAACGCGTTTTCGGTAATGGCCCCACGACATCTATCAACACTTTTGTAAAAGCTTCCCCAACTATGGGAACCTTCTGCAGGGGATAAGGAGGAATTAGCTGATTAGGTTTGCCCACAACCTGAAACACATTGACATGACATACCAACAATGCTTACTGACATCTGCAAAACATTCCCTTCCAACCAAATAAAACTCTGAGGATGAGGCAAGTTTACTATGGTTTTTATTCCGCCCTAAGTGGCCAGCAAACACGTCCTCATGTGCTAACAATAACAATGACGGACGGTACTTAGAGGGCACCACAATTCTACATCGTGTCACACATTCCTCACTATCAGTCAAAACCTTTTCCACACTCTTATTCATTAACACTCCCATGTCCATATAATACCCTGACATCTGATCCTCCATCTCACCCTCAGTTAACAATGTAGTGCAAGCTGCCAACAAACTTGGATCAGCTCCCTGCTCTAGGATTAACCCCCTGCTCTAGGATTAACTCTTGTCTATTACAAGGTAAGTCCTCCCTATCAAACACAACTGGTCCATTTCCCCTCTGCGGTAGATCAACAGGTTCCACCACATTTAATTCCTCAGGTGGCTTATCTACCATTTTACTGATAACCTCGTCCACTCGAATTTCATGGCTCACACACGTATCAGACAAATCACAAATATCCTCTGGGTCTCGTGCTAACCTACTGGCCATAGCCCTAGTCATTACACACGCAGGATATCTAGTCTCGTCAACCTCACACTCTTCTATGGGTAAAGGGCTGTCTTCAATTAACAATTGGTCACATTGCGGCTGACAACATTGACTAGTCAAATCATTACCCAACAAAACTCCTATGTTTTCAAAAGGCAAAAGTCTTCACAACACACCATAATGACTGGTCCCGTCACAAACTTCGAACACAAGAAAACCTTATGTAACCTGACACCCATATTTTCTCCAGTAACCGAGGTTAAAGCCAAACTACGTCCTGTATCTGAATTCTCAATACCAGCCTAAAAACTCTTGCGTGGTCAGACTCTGACTACACCCGGTATCTCTATAGATTGATATTGCCCTTAGGACTCAATTCTTGTTTCACATCACAAACCATACCAGTGGACACATACGGGTTTTTACTGTCTCTGCCATGGGACTAACCATTAACTCTCTCGCTAAACGGAGCTGACCTCACTAAACCGACCACGTGCGCATTATCGCGTTTTCCTTTTGTTAAAACAGTCCCCGACAAGATGGTTATCCTTTTTACAGTAACTGCAATGTGGACGAAAAGTTCGTGTTGCATTGGCTGATAACCGTAGATTTATCCTTACTTTGCCCACCCAGGCACCAGGTGCATTCCTTGCCCCTCTGACTAGCTGAACCCAACTAGATGACTCGCTCTGATAGTTACTTTCACGGGAAAAACCCTGGCTGAAATTTCTTCTTATCACCCTGTGGTAAAGAGCTACCCGGTACTGCTGAGCTTGTATATTAACACGTAATCATCTGCCACTTATGCCTGCCTCTCTCTATCTTTTTGAACATCACGATCTCTTAAAAATCATACGTAAGCTACTGGTAATCCATTTTAATGTCCCTGTAAGATCAAAGTACAACTCCGTAAAATCCGGTATATGACTCTACCTGAGATGAGACACCACCCATTTATCAAACCATCCCTTGCCTTCTTAGCCACAAACTCACTATAAGAAGACTGACCCTGGCGTTTTTTCTCAAACTACGCTATACCGTAAACCGATAATCATCAGGTCGTAATTAATCATAAGCCCTCAACACTGCAGCCTTAACTAGGTCGCCCACTGACTTGATCGCTCATCACTCATTGAATTTAAGCTACAACTAGGCCTTCCCCTTAAAACTTAGACACGGGCGCTAACAATGTCCACTTAGACTGCGGCCAATTTAGCTGCTTAGCGGCCCCGTTCAAAAAAGTTGGAAAGAAACATCTCTACCTCCTAGTCATCAAATACCGGCACTGATCTATGAGCCTCCGACATGTTAAAAACCATTTCCTGCCTATCGTCTTAACTACTTCAGTATTCAACTTGTAAATGAGTGTTCCACTTTTAATTTTTCTAAACTGGAATTCTCTATCCCTATCTGTCTCTCTCTCTATGCTCTCCGCTCTCTTCTCTCTCTTCTCTCTCTCTTCTCTCTCTCTCTCTCTCTTCTCTCCGCTCTTTCTCTCTCTCTATCTCTATGTCTATCTTTCTCTATCTCACTCGTTCTATTTCTCTCTCTCTAACCCTCTCTCTATCTTTCTCATCTCCTACTCTCTCTCTTCCTATCTCTCTCTTCTCTTTCTCTCTCCCTCTCTTCTCTCTCTCTCTATCTATCTCTCTCTCTCTCTCTCCTTCTCGGCTCTCTATCTCTCTTCTCTCTCTCTCTCTCTCTCTCGATAATGCACGTTCTGCTTTTTCGTACTCAAAACCAGTTGTTCCATAATCAAAGTCATTATCCGATATCTCTGGACAATCTCATTTCTTCCATAACAGCGCCTTCACAAAAAATTCCTGGATAATAATTGTCCTTATATCTCTAAGGTTTAGCGGATGTTAATCAATTTCTCGCTCACCCGCGATCGCAACTAACCGCACCTTACGTGACGCTCTTAATCTCCATCACTGAGCGTAGGCCTATCCATCAAATCTTATCCCATGTTTAGATATGACGGCATTATTATTAATTAATTTTCTAGTGAACAACGTTGCTAATTTAGTTA